>NW_025776894.1:0-184143 GCF_021130785.1 Homalodisca vitripennis | reverse complement strand
ATTTAATTTTTTATAAAAACAAAACAGATGAAAAAAAACGATCCCAAATTCAAAAAAAAATTTTTTAAAAGAAAAAAAATAAAATTTGACCAACCTTTTTTTAAAAACCCAAAAAATCTCCTTTTTTCAAAAATTTAAGGAAATGATTGCAGTTTTTAAAAAGAAAAAATAATAAAATTGATAGGATTTTGTGAATTGAATAAGGCTTCTTAATAAAAAGTTCTTTTTTTGGTTTAAATTTAATAAAAGTTAATGTAAATTTTGGGGTTAAGGTTTTAAAATTTGTGTCCAGAAAAAAAATCCCCCCTAAGTTTTGACCCGGGTTTTTTTTTTTTAAGGTTAAGGGGGGTTTTTTTAAATTTTTACTAAAATTTTGAATTTAAAAAAAAATTTTAAAATTTTTTTTATTTTTATATTGTAATTAAAAATTTTTTTACTTTTTTTAATTTTAAGAGAGGGGGCATTTTTGTTTTTATTAAAATTTTTTTTTTACTAAAAATGTTAAAGGAAGCCATCTCCTTACCAATTTGTTCCAATTTTTGGGGATTTTTTGGCGTCAACCAAAAAATTTTCCCAGAAACAGTGGGGAAATATTTAAAACTTTAAAACAGCGCGTAAACTAAAGGAGAGACCTTCAGAAACAAAAATTTATTTGCTAAATGTTTAAATTCTACCCGTTTTAAAAGTTTAAATCATGATCACGAAGTATTAGGGAAAATTGTACAGAACATAAAGGATCTTTGTTCAATGAAAAACTAAACGTAGAGTAGGAAAAAATAAAACTTTCAATGTTTTTGATGAGTATTTATTTTAGGCCCTCGCTTAAAAAATAAAATACGTATTATATTTTATACCCGTTGCCCGTGGTTCGCAGTAACTCCCGTTGGAAAAAAGAAAACTATATTTACATATTCCTTTTATATCAATATTAAATACTCCCGGATAATTTTGTCGTTCCTGCGTTAGCCCCCTTAAGATATTATGAAGGGGGTTACCCTTCTTGTCTCTATTTTCGTGGTTATTGTTAGGTGTTTATAATTTTTTTCAGTACAATTAATTTTATAGATGAACTCGATAAACTAATTTGGTTAAAAGAACCAAATTCTGTCTGTTAAAAATTAAATTTTTTTTCTAAGATTTTCCGATTTTTTTAGAGTTTGCCCTTTTGCCACGATAAAGAAAATGTATCAACGAAAACCAATTTATATCTAAAGCCCTCTTCTTTTGCCTTTTTATTTTCTTCGTTTAACCAAAATTTGATTACATTTTGTGAATGAGGTGTTTTTTTTAAAAGCGTTTATAGTATTTTTTTTGCATTATATAGTTTATTGACCATTGGTGCAATATAAATGAAAATTTGCAAAAATATTTTCTATACAATCTGCATTACTTTACCGATCAAGTACTTTCGATATAATTTTCTAAATTTTAAATGTAAAAAAAATGTTACTGCGTTTTTGATGAACCCCAGTGAAAAGTATTAACAGCTGTTAAGTATCAGTTCATTTTTGTATTAGTGTCGTAGTGGTCTCCCGGGGAACAAAGGGGTAAAACTTTCCCAAAAAGCAACAAAAGTTGATAAATTAAATATTAATTAAATTGGACCTAATTGTAAATCAAAACCATTCTCAAATTTTCCTTGAAAACAAAAAACATTTTAAAATGGTCCAGTCGTTTAGGAGGGTTCAGTCACATGACACGAAGACAAAAATTTTAAAGAATTACCACCTTTTTTTTTAAAAGGAAATTTTCAAATTTTTTTGGTTGTTATAATTCTATTTACGAGATATCTCACTTTTACAATAAAAAATAGAAAACAAGGTTTTGTGTTAATCCCGTACGTATATTTGCTGGTGCTAACGTGGGTTTTGCTGAGTAACCGGGGTGTTCCTTGGGTATCAGGAGACTTCAAAAGGCGGGCTGATCACTCCCATCATGCGGCCTGAACGCAGGAGGTTTAAGGGTAACCCGGGCCTTTAGGCCCGGGAAGTCCGTGATTCATTCAGGCGGGCGGTGCGGCCAGAAAATTAAGGGCATCACATACCCGTTTTTTTACTCAGTGTTGTGCGCCCAGAAGCCGCATGTACCTCGAAGAAGAATTTTGATTCGCCGGTTTTTCCCCATTGTGGATCGCCCAGTTAGCAGGCTAGGTTCGTTCGTTATCGGAATTACGTTCTAAAATTTTTTTTTTTATGTATGATTTGTTTAATCAGTATTTTTTAAAAAAAAAATATGACTCATTACATTCAAGTAGTTTATTTGATTTTTTCTTCATTACGGATTTGCGTTAAAAGAAACGAATCTTTTGTGAAGCTGAATTTTTAATGTCTTCTACTTGTCTATCCATTGTTTTCAGACCATTCCCTTTTATGAGATATTTATTAAATTTGGATATTTATTTTTATCATTTAAACAATATAAGAAAAATGAATGTAAACTGATTCTTTCTCTGCACTTAGAGTACTGAAAGGAATTAAAACCATAAATCTCATGCTCCTTTTTTGCACACAAAATAAACGAAAGTTATTTGTTGATCAAGATGATATCCTGTTAAATTTCTAAACGCGTTATAACTTTAATATAAATTTTTCACTAATTCTTTCTGTTATTATTAATACCTAAAACTAGGATTTAAACTAATTTGAGTAAGAAGAATAGATAAAAAACTTTGAGTTGTAAATAATAAAAGTAACTCGCCTAAAATTCCTTATGTTGATCTTGATCTTCGCCATAGTACTCCTGGTGTAGTTTCCACGTCCTGCGTGTAGAACGACATTGAGCGTTAAATTGAACTATGAAAAGAGGCCTGGTCATTATCGATCTTTTGGATACCTCACTTGTTTCTGTTCGTGCTACTCCAAATAAACGTTGTGTGAGTTTAAACGACTTTTGTAAACAACACTTTTCAATTTATCAAAAAATATTAAAATACCTGTCCACGTGTTGTTTCTATGGAAATTGAAACAAAAAATATGTATATAAATACTGAGGTGTGTTTCACCTGTTTCTATTCATTCTGGTTTTCCTCTCCTTCACGTGCTTGTGTACTAACATTAAACCGATTCTTGTTATCTGACCCATACATACTATAGAGACAAATAAATTTTGTCACTTGTCATGTTTATAGTAAAACTGATCAATACCTTATTTTAATATTGTTTGTATGATAAATTATTGTTGTTTGGCCACAATATCCAGAGACATTATTGCATATTTCTTTTTATTGCTAACTAGTATATCTACAACTAAAAACACCTGCGTAGATTTGTTCCAAGTTTTCGCTTTGATGTATCTAATTCAAGTAGTCTACATTACAGTGCATGTAAATTACAATTCTAAAGTTTCTTAGGGCAACACATGTATTTTATCGATATGTTAACTTTCCTTAACGATCCTCTCCCCAAAAGGTTAGAGGGTGATGATTAAACAATATTAAATTTAATTTTGAAACATTTTGCGTTGATCTGTATGTAATTATTAACACCTGCTTGTCAAGGACTAAATTTAGACTAAAACTATTTTCATAACTGGTCTGCAATGTTCAAAACTTCTGTCCTAACACTAGTTGGGTCGTCCACACTAGTTTAAGTAACTTTCCATAATTTTTGCAGTGTTGAAATTGATTACCCTCCTGTACTTTGGCTAATTATTATATTATAAATAGTAGGCAAGTTACGGAATTTACATTTTTATTTGTTGAATCTAATAAGATAAACAATATTTAAAAACAAGGTATTGATCTGTTTTACTATAAAAATATTAGAGAAATTTAAAATAGGACTGTTTTATACTCGATTTTGGGCTTTAAGATGCCTTTGACCAGATCCGCATAGGACTTAAAGGCTTTCTCAACAAATGTATACTCTCTTTTTATTGGGGAACTACTTCCGTTAGGTAAATGCTTTGACATAATTATAATGTTCAGCATTCAGCCACTCTGGATTCCTAGATGCACGAATAAAATATATTTAAAAATTTAATTATATTTCCAAAATTATTTATTAATTACAAATTAGTAGCTCTCATTTTATATGAATGAATGTGTGATTTACCTTCTACTGGCGAAGTTAGAAGAATTAGGTCATCTCACACATCTAACTCACGACTATAACTATTTACTGTTCATACCTATTGAATACAAGGTGCCTTCATGATAATATTACAATATCATTTTCCGATTTCAGATTTCAATCACTAGCTAATGGTGGTGTGAAGTATTTTTGTAGAAAGGATACAAACAATACAATATATTCAATTTTTTCTTCATCAGTTCATTTTCTGTTTCTGTCTGTATGTCTATACGTCTCTCTGCCTGTATGCATATCCATTTCACTTTCCGTGCATCGATCCTTCTTTTTGTCCACATATTGAATACGAAGTTACTAAAGAAAACGTATGCATTAAGCTTTATTACTATGTATCAAAAAGTTAAAAAAATAACTAGCACTGATAGAGCAGATCGCTTGCACGGTCTAAGATTTTAGACTTTGGAACTGAGCTAGACATACCACAAATACAGAATATGTGTGTGACCGCACTTCTTGTAAGCATCATCGACCTTGTATTTATTGGTTCTCCTCCTAGGCTAGTGGCCCGTCGGAATAGGCATAAGAAGACTAAAGAGGAAATCGGCCTCTTTTTTGTAATGGCAAATTTTCAATGCATGATATAAGTTATGACAGTAAAAATATTGTTAACACGCTTCTTCAAGAGACACCGTTGGCAATAAATTTTACTATATATATCTACTATACTATACTATACACCTAAAAAACTATGTAGTTCATACAACTTATCTAATTCAAGTAGTCTTCTATACAGTGTACTTGCAGATGTTCATGAAAGATTAAAACGCATGATATGTAATTTAGATATTATACTATTATAAGACTGAAGAAACAATTTTATATGGGATGATGGTTGCTAAACAATACCTATCACGTTGTAATAATATTAACCCATCCGTTTTATTTAACACGATTATAAAGGCATATTCCAGTGTGTTCCATACGTGTTGCTAAATAACAACAAGGACCCAACTAATCTGAAGTAGTTAAGGACGAAGAAACATACCGAATTCTTTAGGATATACAAGAGACTGGAAACACAATTAAACAATGATTAAATGTTGTTGGAAAAGCTCTCATTGGCGGAATAAAAATTACCGGGGTGGAAATGTTTAAACGAATATCAAAGATTAAAAGAGAACAAATCCGAGGCTTGCGGAACTCGATTTAATCTAATACTTAAATTTATTGTTTTTGGAGAAAACATGTCCACTCTATTGCTTATTAAATTTACTATAAATAATTCTATTACAAAATATGCACAGAGTATCTATAAAATTACTACTTCACAATTGAAAAAAATTAACGATCTTGATATACTGAACATGAGAGGAAATAAATCTAAAAATACATTTTACTTTATGTTATACATTTTATTTTCTATAACGAAGAATACATATTACTCAATAATTTAGAATAATAACTGTTACGTGATAGGTCAGGAATACTTAAAATAATAATATTGTAATACAAACGTCACCACACTAATTCAACAATATGCATAATTTTAAGTATAAATATCCACAATAACCCAAATCATATAAGTTAAAACAACCTTAATGTATTTATAATATTACTTTAAAAAATGTCTTCTAATTAAAAGAAAGTCATAATTAGTGTAATCAGAATTTCTCAAAACTATTAAGAGGAACCACTTACTTAGCCATATAAAATACAAAATTATTAAGAATTATCTTTTTATTTCTAAATAAAAATCTTGATCCTATGATGGTTGTTAATCAAATCCACAGTAATAATGTATCACACATTCATTGAAATTATTTCTTTTCCATTTTTTTGTGATTTTGTAGTTAAGTGAAGCTACTCATTTAACTACAAAGAAGTGGAGTTACTTATCATGTTGTATGCTATGTTCTCTAATTAACAACTAAAATATCAAAATACAACATTAGCCTAGTTTATTCCAGTTCAAGCCTAACTTTTTAACCTTTTTGTGTATATTAAGACACCCCGTTGGCTGAACATTCACACATAGACAAGTAAAACTAATCACCAGTCTTGAATGAATATTATCGCAAATGCAGTGTGCTAAATTAGATATGACAGAAATTTAGTGTAATATATCGCTGGTCGTGTTGAACTGTTAAAAAAATGCTTTTAAAACGTAAAATTTTAATTTTGTAAAATTCTTTACTCTGCAAAATTCATGGCCAATGAATTATAATTATTTACAGGCACTAAACTGTATATTAAAACTTATTTTTGACGCTGGTATTGCTCAATTCAACGTTTCATCTTGAAATTTTGCTTAAAATCTTCATTAAGGAACTTTGTATTATCTGCCATTTATTACGTGAGTTACAGGCATTGTAAACATTTAACTGCCATTGTGAGATTCTTTTATTACCTGACCGCCAAATTAAGTGAATATATATATAAATCATTACACAATAATTACTTTTTACTGTATAACAGAGTCAATATCCCTATAACTATCATAAAAGTTTATTTACGCTTATAATATTTCATTCTTATATAATCCAAATTCACATATAAGATCAAATAAGTGGGACTAAAGCAGATCATAAAGGATTAAGCATTAAAAACATAAAAAATTAGAATTTTTATGTCGAAATCTACATTTCCAGATGTAGTTAATGTTTACATAAAGATTACTAAGTTATAGATACCTGATAGTTTAGAGAACATACAGAATATATACTGTACATAGCAGGAGTTCTTTTTAATTCTTCATAGTACATGAATCAGTGGAAAATTCAGAGAAACTAAACACCAGTTTCTTGGAAAAGTAGGCTAAGATCTGTGGTTTATTACTTATTGTTAGGCTGTCTAAATAAACAAACTTAAGGCTGTTCTAACTTTCAGATAGTTTTTTATAATATCCCTTCAGTATGAGACATAACGTGTAACAGACATATTCGATATATTTATTTGATTTTTTATATAAAGCAATGGTAAATAGTTCCGACACATTTTAGTAGCCTTCACCTTAAAAGTAACAGGTCCTAAATGTATTAGTTTACGCCATTAGTGAATTCGAAAACTACAATTTCAACTAAATACCCTTCTTTAACGGAACCGTTATATTTCCTAAACTAGAAATATATTGATGAATTTAAAAAAAATGTAAAATTCTGCAGTGGATTGTATGTTTTACTGTTAACTACAACTTTAAATAACTCTTTATTTAAATTAAAAATATTAAAAAAGAAGTTTTTTATGAATGATTATACATCAGACTGGGTTAAGTTTATTTTTGCTAGCGACAACAGCGTGCGCGAATCAGCACTCGAATTTGGGACCTGGAGTTACAGAAGCTGAGACAGAATTACTCATCTACGGTAGAAGTTATCTACTAGGCAAATTCTGTTATTTATTTCTGCAGCACGTGCCCAATAGATATGCAAATGCATCTTTTTCATTTATATGCTATAGTTATTATTGCTATATGGTATTAATATTGCTATATAATGCAAAGTTCGTATCATGAAATTATAATTATAATGCAGTTAAAATGAAAAGTTTAAGTATATGAAAATAGCAATGGCGTCCTGTACAGAATTACTGGATTGACTAATTTTTGTTTCGTGTATAAAGAGCAATAAAAAACAAAATGGGTTGAAATAATGTTTTTTTGCCAAACTGTTCACAGTTATATGAATTATTACATGTAAACACTTAAACATAACCTACTAAGGTGTTTTTTATTCAGACATAAAAGTGTATTAGTTGCAAGTATTAAAAGATTAGTTACAAAATGTAGATAAAATTTATGCTAACCAGTAACGAGTAATAGGCTTGCGAAAATATGTATTATTTAAAATGAAAATACTAACGAGACAGTTTTATGACGCTCAGCCTTATTCCGAGATTGTACATGCACCATCATATATAACACATTCTTCTCCATAGAGAAATTTCATTCAAAGTGTTATACCAGTTTTCTGGTAAGCAAGCGATAGGCAAGAGTGCGATAAGGTTAAATATTGTCACTAACGTTTAAAATTGGCTGCAATATATTACAATTTATTTTTATTCTGCGAATAAAAATGTTACTTGTAAAACCTTACATAATACTACTGAGTTTGTATTTTTTTTCAATATTTTCTGATTTACATTATGCTTACCTTTAAGAACTTTGCAAAAATATTAGCTGAAGCTCATCCAAATCCAATCGGTTAACATGTACTAATATAAAACACAGTGTCCCTTTAAATATAAATTAACCTACATACAAATATTGAAATCTAAAGTCAGTTCGTTTTCGGAATATCGTGCGAACTGACAGACAGACAAAATTTAAATATTTCAAGCCTCACGAGTCATAAACTTCGCTAAAGCTCAGTGAATGATTTCATTTTTTAAAAATATAACAGAATTTATATAAGCGGATATAAAGTTACAATAAAGGATGCTGAGCTGAACATTATAGGTACCAAAGTTATCGCACTTCTCAGTACAAGTCAATGGTTATCAAAGTTTAAAACTTTATGGTTTATGTATTTCATGACGTAACCTATTATCATTATAAATTAAATTTTAAAGGATAATTATGGAATTAAGAGTGTAACACAAAAATAGGGTTTTTGTTATAAGTGTTAATTTGAACTAAAACGGACATAAACCTTTTAACGGATATCATTTTCCTTCTAACGGACATAAAGCTAAGGGCTTAAGTAGTTGTAAGAAAAAATTGTCGCAAATATTTTCTGATATTCTTATAAATTTCTAAGGAGCTAGTTTATTCGTCCGATAACTATTTTAAACAATACCAAAATTAAATTTGAACTTACAGCTAATATACATTTTAAAGCCATCATTCGAGTAAATTTTATCTTCATGGTTATCGAGTCGTTACGTTTCTCAATAACATTCTACCATTACAATGTTCCAGTTAGTGAGGAACCATTTCTGATATGTCTGTGAAGTAGAGTGATGACTATATTATTTATTCAATATTGAGTATTTTATGTACTTATTGAAAAAACGTATCCATCTCAGTTTCCAATTGAAAATGTTTGAGATTCTTCAAAAATTTTGTTTACCATTTTCATTTTTTATTTCAAAAATCTCTTTAAGTAACAAAGTTTATAGTATGACCACGTTATGGGCTTATTAAACAACACCAGAAAAACTGAATAGCAATCTTTACCAGCATGTATTTAGTTTAATGTAATATTTGTGTATGTGACAACCAGTGCCTCAGTTACCCTGGTCCCGGTATCTGGACCACAAATTATATAGCTTGTGACTTCTGAACAAATATTTTGATTGTTTCTATCTGATTTTGCAATAGGCTGGCTTTCCTGTCAGTGTGTGATGAAAATTATATTCCGATAAACAATTGTAGTGGAAAATCTCATAAAAACTAGGAGTTGGCATTATTTTGAAATATAGCATTTTTGACTTTTTTCAGAGTAAAATTATTAGTAATAGTGTAAGTGAACCATGTAAAGGTGACAAAGGAATCTAAGGAGTTGGTTCTATATCTGTATCATCACAATCGGCAAGTTATAATCTCATACAAAGTAAAAGAAAGCTCTGGTGGTAATCTCATCAACTAATTGAATTAAGTAAAAGATAAAGACTATAAGACTAACTCTCCTCAAATCTGTACAACAACGTTTTTAGAAATGATTGAGTTTAAACAAATTAACTCAATACGTTATGAGTTTTAATCCGAGATCAGCTAAAATTCACAAGTTTTCAATTTTAAAAAATCTTTAAACTACTATATATTGCCTGAAAAATGTCTCTTAGACACATTGAAATAAATAATTCTCCTAGTACTCTTTTCACTTGTTATAAACTATGTGAGAATGGACCATAAAACATTTGGATTGGATGAAATATGTAATTGTAGACTGATTCTTTCTGTACATTTATAGCACTGTGGGGATTTAAAACCGTAAATAACAACCGTAATAATTGTTTCTGCTTAAGCATAAAACATAATTAAATGTTAATCAAAATAAGTATCACTACACAAGAAAAGAAATTCATTGCAAAAGTCCTTAAAATTAAAATCCGTTTAACTGAAAATGCGTTATAATAACATAGGAATTGTTTTAATGTTTTTTTTTTTTGTCTTTAATTGATAATCGCAAGACTAGAATGTATAATATAGCTTTGGGTAAAAAGAATATTTAGAGAAAATCTTTGAATTGTAAATAATTAAGTAAGTCGTCCATAATTCCTTGTCTCGATCCTGGTCTTCGCCATAGTACTCCTGGTGTAGATTTTCCACGCCCTAACGTCTTTGAACATTAAACTGAACAATAAAAAGTCCTAGCCTTTATCTTGCTTTTGGCCATTGCACTTGTTCCTGGTCGCGCTTTTCAAACCTAACGTAGTGTAAGTTTAACGAATTGTGTAAATAAAACATTTGTATTTATCGAAAGCTTTGTTATACCTGGCGTTCGTTGTTTCCATGTATAAAAATTATTAATACGTACACTGGTGTGTATATTTCACCTGTTTCTCTTTCTTTAGATTTTTGCCTTTACTTGTTGTTTACGTCATGACTATTACTAACACCAAGTACATGTTATTATTTCATGTTCAATTAAATCTTACGCATTAAATATATTCAATATTTATGGATGTTATAAACGTGACCTGAATTTTACCTTAAAAATTTATCATTTATATTGTGGCCTTTTTCAACAATTCACCTTTACTATTTACTGTTTCATTACTTAGCAATCTTATAAAGGAGATTTTTGCGATGAATAAACTTTAAATATTCCGAGTCTAGTTTTCATATATTTTTATTTGTGTAATATGGCCTGTAGTAATTTTGAGAGAAGATTAAAAATGCACTGCTTTGTATAATACATAAATTAAGTACGTAAAAGCAACAATCTGAAAAATCCAAGTTTTTTTGTAAATATACAAATTAGCAATAGCGTAAACGGTTATATCGATACAGATTTCAGGCTAATATGTCTTACAGTAATATATTGACACATACAAACATAATCTGATAAAGGAACAAATCTTTAATATAGGGTGTTATTGAAATGTTTACATAGTAGGTACTCATATTAGTATATAATCCAATAACATGTATTTCTTTAAACGTTTGGTACTACAAATGACTAATTAAAAACATTATTACAGGTATAACTACATTTTTTCAGATCAGAAATGATTGTACACCGCTTGCCACTATATGTTTTGTGTACAGAGAGGATGAAATAAAGTACAAAACACAAATTAGCAGTTCTATACAAAACGTACCTTAGAATGTTTCAACTATAATATAAACCCAAGAAAAAATCTGTATAATATGTTAATATTTCTGGTACTATATGATGTGATAAATATTCGTTAAAACCAAGACCTAAACTATTTTAGGTAACAAGTGATATTGAAATCATAAACTGTAATGAAAGTACCTCATCCATGTAAGTCCTGGTCCTGGTCCTGGCCATCAAATACTGTTCCTGGATCTACTTCCGCGACTAGTTGTGAGTTGGACGAAGATTAAACACGGTGCGACATTTCACTTTCAAATTATTAACTAAAATATAAAATTATATACCTACGTTGTTTCCATGGATATTAAATAATATGTTATGTATCATTTTGCACGTTTCTCATATGGTTTTCTTATTTTGTGACGTCACGACTGCTACTAAAATTTAACCGATTTCTTGTTACACAAACACATGCCTTCTAAGGATACAAACGTTTGAATAAAACACAATAACATAAGTTATAATATGTTTTTTCCCTGCCTCAAGTTATGTGCTAAATTTATATTTATACATTATTATCTAGGGATGATATTCGACATGAAATTTCATACTCTTGCTAATAATTAGTCTACATTAACGTGCTTTTAAATTTATAAAAAAATATATAACTAATCACATACAAAAATGCATCACTAACCATATAAAAATGTATGCTTGTGTTAAAATGCGAACTTTTGAGAAGATTTTAGGATGAATATACCTCAAAGTAAAACTGAGACATCGGAAGGCGTATTACTTACTTATTATGTCAGAGTCTCAGGTAACAAAGGCACATTGTGAGAGAATGTACATAGCTTTAATATCAAATACTTGCAATGAATTCCTTATAAAGTCTTCAAAGCTTGAAAACCTATAAATGAGTATATAATGATTTAATGTTAAATTAGGGCAATATAGTTAAGGTATTACATCATGTAGGTTTGTTAGCAAAATACCTTAACTATTAATAATGCAGATCAAAGGTTAATAATACATTTACGGAACAAATAACAAATAAAGGAAACCGGCAGTTTATTTACTATACACAAAATCCGTACACACGAACCACAAACTGGTGGACTGAGTATACGGGCGAGTAACGCAACTGTTGATTTACAAAATATTATATTTTTATTTAATGAGTATTTCATATAATAGAGTCAATTACAAAATATCCTTATTGCCTAAAGCAGTGAAATGAGTATATGGTTATCGAAAAACTATTTCATGATTTTAATTCCTCGGTTGTATTAAACAAATTCTTATAACTATAATTTAAGTACATTTAGGAAAATATAAGTACATTTAGGTAAAACTCATCTTTGCTGGGCATAATTTTTATGCGTTGAGTACATAGGCTGCTAGACTACTATATTTTTACTTATTGAAAAATCTTAAACAATAAATATAACAAATTAGAATAAATATAAGCAGCTAAATGTATATGGAATTTATGTCCAAGAAATTTAACAGATATTTCATGTGCTAAATTTAATTTTACAACTTTTTATAATTACCGAGTTTTAGTATAAAAAATTAAGTATTAAAAGTGTAAATTATCATAATTTTTTTGAAGAACCCTATCATACATGTTCTTTAGTTTTAATGGGTTACAATTGTAAAATACAAAATTATTGTTTGAAACAGTTTATAATGTTTATTCGGAATTTTTGTCAAGCCAAACAATTAGAATCTTACAACACAAAAATAATATCAAAATTTAAATGTATCGAATTCTTTTGATATCCTTGTATTCTTAATCCGAAGGAATTACAGAGCTCAACTTTGGTGTTGGTCTGCAAAACAGAATAAAGTATCCCTTAGAATTAAATTTAAAAAAATAACGTATATCTGGAAAAAATTTATTCTACGAGTAGTACTCTTATCCCAAAATTGTTCATGAATCCAAATGAAAAGTTTTCCACGTTATTCTAAGCGTACATACATGCATGGTCGTGCTTTTTCGGTCGCTCGATTGCTTAGTGTGCTAATTTATCATTTTTACTTTTTATGTTGTGTGGTATTTATAGTTTAAAAAAAGTTGACACGCTAACATATTTCATTACTTAAAACTTAAAATTTAATTTGTTGAAATTGAATTAGTATCTTAATCCTATATTTATAACAAAAACCTGATATCATGTTTTTCCTTTAAATGTATATTCAATTGTAAACTATAATTAAAACTAGGAAAATATTATTTAATACAACATATTTTTAAATACATACATACGTACAATAATACATCAACATAAGCTATTTTACCTAACTAACAAACTATTATGTTCATAAATTCCCGCACAAAAACCTAAATTAGAATTAACAGCCTTCCCTACAAGGAAGGGTTCAAAGCAAATGTTACAATCTTGATTGTGTGTCCTATTAACTATTGTCTAGTGATTTTCATGGTCGTTTTTGAGTATGTAATATTGCATTAGCCAATTTAAAGCATGGCTAAAGGATACAATATATGAGTATGTAGCATCTTGCACCTGAATGAGTGAATATATTCATATCGTTAAAATGGTTCCCTAAAGAGAATGTTAACGAAATACCTATACATTTTTATTTGGCGTATAAGAAGGCGCATAATGTATAATACATTGATACAATTGTGTTTCCGGAAATATAAATACTTCTAAGAAAAACCATCGTTTATAGCCTTAGCCGGTCATAAAATTATTTCATTTAGAAGCCTGTACGCGTTTTTATAAGTCATAAGATAGCAGTTTACATTGCATAGCACATAAACCTGCTTTTTAGATTGAAGGGATATAGGAATTTCTCTTAAGACAGAAAACACACTACACTTTCTGTGGCGGTGTATAAATGGTTAAAAATTTTAATTTTCCACAAATCATATTAACAGTTGCTATACACACATAAGCCCACCTGTCCTATGGTAAATAAATGTATAATTAGCGTCAGGTAAGCGTTAAACAAACCCTTATAATATTGCTAAATTCAGTTCTTTTAATCCTTATCTTAATCTGAATTGAAACGAAATGACAAATATCACAATACAAAAGTCATGGACCAAATCCAAAGTGAAGGTCGTAATACGAGTAATTACAATAGCAATCTATAATAGTTTTTATTATGTTTAAAGTGAAATATGCATGTGAAAAACAAGAGCCTCAGTTACTCCGATATTTGGGTATAAACCATAATACCTCTAAGGCTAGGTAGCTCGTCACTTCCTAACAATTATTTTTATTGTTCCCATCTGATTTTGCAGTAGATTGGATTTCCTGTCAGTGTGTGAAAAAATGATATCCCGATAAACAATTTTAGTTATGTTTTATACCAACTAAAACCTGGCATTATTCTAAAATATAGCATTTTTTTTTTTACTTTCTTCGCAGTAAACTTATTATTAGTATTGGAAGTTCAACATTTAAAAGTTGCAATGGAATCTAAGAGAAGTTGTTTCTAAAACTATATAAGTTTAATCGGCAATTTCTAGTCTCTTGTAAAGTGGATGAGAGCTGTAGTGGTAATCTTATTAACGAGTGCAATACAGTAAAAGATATGGACCATAATTTTCCTCAAATATGTACCATACCGTTTTTAGAAATCATTGAGCTAAAACACGTTAACGCAATACGTTCTGAATTTTAATCCTAAATGAGCTAACATTTACTAAATTCAAATTATTTTCAATATTTACAGAACTATTATATGCCTTAAAGATGTCTCTCAGACACAATTAGGTTAATAATTCTCTTGGCAATCTTTCCACTTTTTATAAAACATGTGAGAATGGATCTTAAAACATTTGGAGGTTTTCAAGAAAATAGTGTTAAACTGATTCTTTCTGTACACTTAGAGTACTGAAAGGATTTAAAACTATAAATCACAAGTTCTTTCAGTTCGTCCACAAAACATACAAAAGATATTTGTTGGTCATGATAAAACAAAAAAATTAAGTAAACCAACAACTAGTTGAATAAATTAAAATGTATAGACTATAATTCTCCACACCGTTTTTAGAAATTTTTGAGTTTTAATGCAATACGTTCTGAATCTTAATCCTAAATGAGCTAACATTTACTAATTTTAAATTATTTTCAATATTTACAGAACTATTAAATGCCTTAAAGAAGTCTCTCAGACACAATTAAGTTAATAATTCTCTTGGTAATCTTTACACTTTTTATAAAACATGTGAGAATGGATCTTAAAAGATTTGGAGGTTTTCAAGAAGATAGTTGTAAGCTGATTCTTTCTGTACACTAAGAGTATTGAAGCGATATAAAACCATATATCACAAGTTCTTTAAGTTTGTCCACGATATATAAGAAAGTTACTTGTTAGTCAAGATAAAACAAGAAAATAAAACTATTGTAAAATTCATTAAAAATTGTAATTCTTTTAACTGCAAACTCGTTATAATTAAATTGGAACTGTTTAGCTTTTTTGGCTGTGGTTAATTATCGCTAAATCTAAGATGTAAATTGCTTTCATTAATAAGAATAATCAAAGAAAATAAGTTGAAAGAAGAAAAGTAACTCATCTATAAGTCCTTGTCTCAGTCCTGGTCGTCGCCAGCGTACTCCTGGGGTTTATTTTCCACAACCTGCGTGTTAAACGACTTAGAACATTAAACGGAACAATTAAAAATGTCCTGGCTCTTACCAAGCTCTTGGCCATTGCACTTGTTCCAGGTCGTGCTTCTATAACCGTGTGTTCAACAAATTTTGTAAATAACACTATTGAGTTTAACAAAAACTTAGTTGTACCTGTTCTTTGTTGTTTCTATGGATATTTAAAATATATTAATACGTACACTGTTTAATATTTCATATGTTTGTTTTTATAGATTTCCCTTCACTTACACTATAATTAACAGTAAATAGATTTTTATTATCAGATTACCCGAACACATGCATACTATAGAAATAAACATGTTTTATTTCTCGTCTTACCATATTAATTTTAACGTTATAGAGTATCATGATTTAGATCATTCAGGCACAATACTCGATACGTCGTCATCGCTAAATAGTGTATCTGCAAGTAAAAGAACCTTGGTAGGTTACTTTTCCTTTGATGTATATAAATTAAATAGTCTACACAACAGCCTATGTTAATTAAAATTGTAAAATTCCTTAGATTATACAACTTACGATATCGATAAGTTATTAAATAAACAATACATTATTTGAAATATGGATTGAAACATTTTACTCCGATCTTACTCGCCAACGTTATGGATGTCCAGAAGTGGCACATCCCAAACCGCAAATGTCAAGATTCTTGGGGTCATGTTAATTCGAAATTTCTAGTCTATTGCAGCAGATGACTGTTGGAGGTGGTAGGGTTCGTTTTCTAAGAGATAAAGTTTCTTGCCAGCCTAGACAAAAAGGTGTGTCGCACCCTACCCGTTTTGACTAAAGAGGTCGGTTCAAAAACGGCCTCCCACTCTTTCGAGGGTACATGATGAGATGAGTACCCTAAATTATTCCTCATGGATGTCAATATGAGGCGAACCCTACCCCTAACCTTACTCATCCAGAATATCCTGTCACTCCGGAAGAAGCGCTAAGTTCCTAATAGGACAAGGTTTAATTTATAATGTTCTTGTCCTAAAGGTATAACAATATTTATATTGGAAGAGTTTAAAAATAAAGTTTTATTACACCGTTTTTGGCTTGAAATTTCCTTTTAATATATACTCTCAAAGGACGTTAAAACTTACTTCAAATGTATAGTATATTTCTTGATAAACCGCATCCATGAAGAAAAAGCTCTTTGGTATTTTAATTTTATACCATAACATAGTCACGATTAAACTTTCATATATGACTTTTTAGTTAAAAAAAGTCTGTTGGCCTATTTCCTAAATAAGTGCTGTCAAAATCTTATCGCAAATTTTCTATCCACTTCTTTAGGAACGCTAAACTTAGATCTAATCAATTCACAAATTTTACTTTCTATACATGACGTTTTGGAGCCTTTATTACTTCAGGTTGCGAAAGTCATATCCTCTAACCGGGACTCGAACTCAACCCTTTAAATCGATAAGCTGAGACAGTGATCGATTAGCTAGATTAGCTACTAAGATAGTAAAAGATGTATAATAGGCAAATTCTGGCAATTGTTTATCCTGCACGTTCCTACTAGATGTCAATATTCAGCTGTTGTATAACTTTTTAGAAAAGCAAATTCTATGTTATAATAAAATCTCACTTAGTTGAGAAATTCAATATTTTAAGGGGACAATAGTGCACGGTACAGAATAATCGATAACTGTTCAACTTGAAATTGTTTTATTTGTATGTTTATTTTTTTGGCTCAAAGAGGCTCTTAACGTCTCGTCTAGAAGTTTAGTAATTGATTTTTTTCGGAATGTCTATGAAGCTTTATTTTTTACCTCTGGTGGTGGTTCCAGTAAGATTTTGATTAAATCAACAATTATAGACTATATTTCTCCTAAAAATGTTTTACAATACAATTACGCAATTTTTAAGTGCAAGCAATCAAATATAATTAAGTTATAAATTTTAATCCTAAGTCAACTTACTTTCACTTATTTCAAATTATTTTCAATGGCTGAAAGATGTCTCTCAGGCATATTTAACTAAATAATTCTCTTAGTAATTATTATATTGTTTATCAAATATGTATGAAAGGACCTTAAAACACTTAGAGATGATATTGAAGGTGATTGTAAACTTATTCTGTCTGTTCACTTAGAGTAGACTAAGGATTCAAATAAATAAAATGACTGAAAGATATCTCTTAGACATATTTAAGTAATCAATAGTCTTTATCAAATATATATGAACGGATCTTAAAAGATTTGGGCGTTGTAAACCGATTCATTAAAAATGCACATTAATTTTCGAGGAAAATAATGAACCACAATTATAATGAAAAAAAATACATTGTAGTCAAAAACATAAAAATCTTCGTAAGAAAACATGACTTATAATTATTTAAAAAATGTTTGCAGATACTCTCTAAAACGATTCATTATAATTTTGCAAGCAATAGGGTAATATTATTAATTGTTAAATTTAATATAGGCAAAAATGGATTCTAATAAGTTATTTCTATGGCTGTATTACTTTAATAGTCTTGTAAATTTAAAAAGAGCTCTGGTGGTAATTTCAGAAACTAAAAAGAAAAGTTCAAGATTAGAGACCGTATTTATCCTCAAATTTGTTCAATATCCCTATTAAAGTTTTCAGTGCAAACAATTAAATATAATTAATTTATTAAATTTAATCCTAAGTCAACTAGAATTCACTAATTTCAAATTATTTTGAATATTAAACAACTATAAAATGCCTGAAAGATGTCTCTCAGGCATATTTAACAAAGTAATTCTCTAAGTAATCTTTACACTTTTTATAAAATATGTATATATGTGAAAGGACCTTAAAACATTTAGAGATGGTTTTGAAGGTGATTGTAAACTGATTCTTTCTGTACACTTAGAGTACTTAAAGGATTTAAATCAATACATCAGGGGTTCTTTCGGTTTGCCCACAAAATATAAGAAAGATTATCTTTGATTTAGATAAAATGTACATGCAAATACAATAAAATAGTTTTAAATTTCCTTAAACACTACATCCTGTTAATAATTACATTATTAAATAGGAACTCTTTCAACGTGTTTTTCTGTAATTATAAATCTCTAAATCTAAGATTTAAACTACTTTGTGTTGGAAGAATAGTTATAGAAAATCTTTGAATTGTAAATAATTAAAGTAATTCATCTACGTGTAAGTCCTTGTCTCGATCCTGGTCTTTGCCATAGTACTGGGTGAATCCCAGTGTAGATTTTCTACGCCCTGCGTGTCTAATGACTTTACTTATTATACTGAAGTACGAAAGGTTTCCTGGTCCTTATCAAGCTTTTAGCCTAGTCGCACTTGTTTTTGGTGGGCTCCTCCAAATCAACGTGGTGTGTGTTCAACGAATTACTATTTACTGTAAAATTACTGTAAACTAATTTTCAATTTATCGAAATCGATTGAATTATATGTGCTTCGTAGTTTCTATGGATATTATAACAATATTAATATTGACACTGTTGTATATAATTCACCTGTTTCTTCACGTGCTTGTGTACATTATACTAACATTAAACCGTTTCTTAATTCTATCGTCTGTTCTATCTTCTATTATTTTAACCTTTCTTAATATTGTACTACATTTTAGCTATGAACTCCCTGGATTCCATTAATGATAATTTTGCTTACTCTATTAGACCCTAAGTGGGTTGAAGGTTATAGTTGTTAGTACTTGTAAGCAGGTTGAAGCATTGCACAAGAAGTACTTTTATATATAGAACAGAAAGTTAATATATTTTAACTTATAGTAAACCTTCATTTTAGGTTGACATATTTTAATTCTTATATAATTCAAACTCACATATAGGATCAATTCAATAGGACTAATATAGATCATGAAGTGTTTCTGGAGTAGCTTGATTAAGAAATTAAAACATCAAGAGTAGAATTTTTATGTTAAAATCTACATAACAGATATAGATAAATGTTTACATAAAGATTATAGCAGTTTAGATACATCATGATAGTTTTGATAAAGTATACACTAAATACAAAACATGAATTCTTGTTAATTCCTTAGATTAAATGAATCGGTACACATATTCATAGAAACTAAACACCAGTTTCTTAGGAAAATAAGATCTTAGGCACACAACTTATTGTTAGGCTCTCTATATACACATACTTAAAACTGCACTCACTTTTAGATAGTTTGAAACTAAATTTCCTTTAGTACGAGACATATTTTGTAACATACATATTCAATACAGTTATTTGGGGTTTTGTGTAAAGCAATAGTAAATTTACTACTGAAACGTACTGAAACTATATTTTCTGAAACGTTTTAGTGGCCTTCAGTAAGAGATCTTGAATCTATTAGTTTAAGCTATTGTGAATTTCTTACATACAATTTTACAATTTTAAGTCAATACCTGTTTATTTAAACAGTTATAATTCCTGAACTGTAACATATTGAACGAATTAAACAAAACGTAAAATTCTGCATTGAATTCTAGGTTGTATTGATTCTGTTATTTAAATTCAAACACTAACGAATAAGGTTTGATCATGAATGATCATACTTCAAACTAGGTTAAGATTATTGTTACTATGTGTATACAGTGTGCGCGAACAAACACTCGAACTCGGGCCTTGAGTTAATAACCTGAGACAGTAATTACTTAGCTATGGTGGAAGGTGTCTACTAGGCACATTCTGGTAATTCTTTATGCAGCATGTGCCCACTAGATCTGAAAGTACACATTTTTGGTAATAAATATCTTGGAAAATATTAAAGTGATTCTATATGCTTGCTTTAGGTACATGGAGAATTAAAAACAGCCAAAGCACACATTTAACCGAGAACGTACCACAGAATTTACCGAGAACGTAATAGTGGAATTTATTCTGCATAATAATCATTATTTGAAGATATAAAAGTAATGACAATTTCAGCAAACAAACATTTCTGTTTACTTTTTACTACGTTACTATTTGTGTAATAAACTGAATTGTCATATGTTATTGTTTATGTATAGTAGTAACTGCATATGCACTGGTCTAGTGTAATATGCTGTGATAAATTTTCGATAACACCAGGATTTAAACTAAGCACTTTAGATTTCATGAGATAGTTAGAGCAGAAACGGTGATCGATAAAACATAAAAATTACTCACAGTAGATCCTGGTCCTAGTCCTTTCTAAGAGCCTCACATCCTGTCCCTTGTTCGGTGGTTCTCCGAGGTGCTGCGATTACAATGACTCTTTAATATAGTAGTGAACAGTTCAACACACTTTTAAATATACCGAACTTTTCTGTCGTTGTTTCCATAGATATAAGTAATATAGATGTTTACTTCTGTAGGGGACTTATCAGCTGGATTTTAATAATTAAAGTGGTCCTATTTTATCCCACGTAATTTATGTTGTCTTATAGTTAAGGACACGACCATAACATTAGTTTTATTTCTTTTTAGTCTAGGGGCCAAGTATAAACAAACAGCCTGGAGATTCGTAAAATTGATGAAATATTTCCTCCCAACATCAAATTGATCGTCAAAACTAGATTTGGTGCGTGTCGTAGTAAAGGAACTATAAAGAAGTAAATTAATCAAGTGATATTTTTAGGAAATATAGTTGTTTTTATTAAAGATATTTAAATCAAACCGTCAGACAACGATAAGGAAAGATTAAATTAGACATTTTCAACCAATTATTTGTTAGCGATATTGTCAAATATTCTAGTTTTTATATATTTAGAAAGGGTGATCTACGACACTTTAAACCTGTAAATTATTCTTTGTAAGATACACTAGTACACTAATATGTACGTTTTACTCTAACATTGGTCATTATTCGTTCTCAGCGTGCCCTAGTCTGACATAAAACTAAGAGTTTATATCAATTACTGTACTTACTACTGCACAGCCCCGCAACAACAAAAGGAAATAGATGTTGATTGGACACTTCTAGTACATTACTTTTTTAACATGTTTTTTGAATTGCAACACACATTCAATATGAATAAGGGCTTTTAATCTGACATTTACAGCATAAAATTGAGTCTAGACCGATTTTAATAACACATTTAAAAATAGTACTGGATATCGTATTATTAAATGTGCACAAAGGAATACTCTATAACTACATAGTACCTTACATTGACTTAAAAAACATCTAAATATAAAAATGAATTCAATATCCAAATCTATATATCTTGTGTCCTGTAATTGCACACTTTGTTATTATTCAATTACATACTTATTATATGTATACCTTTAAATATTTACAGCTAATACATCACTTACGTATGTATTGTAAGTTAAGCGTTAAACTTTACACACATAAACCAGTAATTCAGTGTGTAACACAGAAGTAAAATAATTATTGGCTTCTCCTTCAGTTCTTGGAAACTGAGGTAAGCACCTTGCATTTTAATTAGTAAATTATTTTGTAACTTAGGAAGATGATACAACATTACGATAACTAAGAAAAGTTTTTTCAGGAATGTCACTTTTAGCCAGGTTTTCGTTTGCATGCAAAACATATTCGCAGAAATATACCTTAATTATGGAAGATATAATTATGTATAATATTGTCTATTGGTTATAATATTAGTCAGTAGAATATAATATAAAATAAATCCTTTTAACTCTGTTGCAACTATTAGCTATCGACCTTAACATTGAATACGCTTTTGTGAAGAAAATCGTTAACTGAGATACTTCTTAATTAAATTACCAAAAGAAAACAGCAAAATATCTACGGGACAGAATATACACCTATCTATATTCTGAACTGCTGGTGGTCTTTTGGTTTCACGTTGAGGTCATAAGTCACCTTCAGTTGTAATTTTACTACGTTAGAAACTTTATTTATGGGCTTGTGTGTGTCTGTGGACACTTGGATCTGTATATTCCGTTCTTAGGCGAGATGTGGTTGTTCATCGTTCAACATAACTTTATAGAATACGATATAATGAAATGAAATGAAAATGAAAATGAAATGAAATTAAAATTCCTTTATTTCAACAGGCAAAGTTAGGGCCTCATGGCCCTTTCTTACACTTAACCTGTCTGATCAATAATTATTCACAAATATTAACCAAATTAATACTAACCAAATTAATACTGCGTATACAGCGTAGGACGGGTTAGGTTTGGAAATATATCTCGCCACCCGTCTCTTTATGTGTTTAGAGCGTATCCTTCAAGGTCCTGAATGTTTGGCAATTATTGTAGTCCTGCCTATTCCGTTTACTCATCTGATCTAGCTTTGGTGAGTTCCTAATGTTGTCAGCCTAATGTGAGAAAGTATCCAAGGCTCGCGGTTATAACTTCTGTGGTGTTCATGGGAATAATCCCCAGCACCATCCATTTCACAACATGAGCATTTTAATTGCCCAGTACTTCGGTCTATATTCCAAACTGGATGAGTGTATAGGCTTTTAGCATTAGAATTAAAATTCCTCTACTTTTTAAAAAATTTAGTACTAGCAACGAAATAATGTATTGGGAATTAACACTTCACCAAAAACTTCAATCGTTATTGCTGGGTAGCTTAGAACCTTAGGAGAGGATAGTAAAGTCAGAATCCTTATATGTAAGAAATGAGAAATTAGCAAAAATATTTTATATTAATCTTCACATTTGTTACGTGTTATGTAATATAGCCTTCGCTGAGTTTGTATGCCAAAATTTGAAGTCTGTATAGCTTGTTTTATTTTCGATTTACCCTATGGACAGATACACAAACAATCAGACAAGTAAGAAATATTGAAATCGTGTAAGCTAAATGAGTATTAGGCTTCTATGACGCTTAGTCTAATTCCATGTTTGGACAGCACCATCATATAATTCATTTTGTCTATGTAGAAACCTCATGCAGTTTTTTATTGCAGTAATCAAATAAAATGTCTGGTAAGCAAACAAGGGTACTACAACATAGGTGTGCAATGGAATTATATATTGCCAGTAACTTTCTACATTGAGCACAATATGTTATAATATCTTTTCACTCTATTAATAAATGTGGCATTACAATATCACATGATAGTACACAGTTTGTTGACATATTTAATAATTCACCAATAATGGTTGCAAATAAGAACCATAAATATTTGCTCTGCCAAATCTGTACGATTGACCTGCACTAATATCAAACACAGTAACACGGCTATGGTTGAAAGAGCTGATTATATGTGAGTGTTGAGTTTAGCTTCAGTCTAACTTTCACTTACGTGCAGCAAATGAAATCATTCATCTTCCACACAAGAAAATCTTACGTGCAATCAAATCTTCTAAACAGTACATAGCTATGGTGAGAAGGACGATTCAGTGAGGCTGTGAATGTTAGGTATTAAACCGATGCGGGTGTTTCTTTTTAACTTTTTTCGTGTTTGTTAACAAAATATTTTTGGATCGCTTTCGATGAACATGACTCGAGATTTAAGAAGTCTGCAACAGCATCACATTTTAGACGCTGCACTAAGAAGAAGGTGAACTCGAGCTAAACTCAACATACGTATGGAATCAGCCCTTCCCATCTTATCTGCGTTATTGAAGACTCAGTAGCTCCACCGTGCTTTTGGATCGTGTCAGTCAACATCGTAGTGCTTTTAGTTGTGGACATGATGAGACATGAGGATACAGGGTGCATAATGAAAATAATAAAAAAAATTAAATCATCCGATTCATAAAAATGGTGAAAATACTTAAAATAGTCTCCTCCTGCATCAATACACATATGTAGACAATTCTGCCACGCTTGGAAAGCACCCTGGAACTCCTCCACTGGAACGCCTTTCAGTACTGTTATAACTTCAGCTTGGATGTTTCCCACTGCATTCCGTTCAGCTCTCTCTTCAGCCAGTGGAACAAAAATATCACACGGAGCTATGTCAGGGCTGTAAGTAGATTGGGACACCACGTGGGTCTTGTTCTGGGTAGGGTAGTTGGCAACTACGAATGCCGCGTGGCTGGGGGCATTTACGTGGTGGAGTTTGAAGATGACTTTAATATCAGGTCGGACGCGGGCGATCCTGTGTTTCAGTCTGAAGCACCTCCAGATAAAGGACTGCGTTGACAGTTTTTCGTTGCGGTATAAACTCAAAATGGACGAATCCTAGAACGTCAGAGAAGACTATCAGCATTATTTTGATACGAGACATGCTCATGTGCATTTTTTGTGGTTCGGGAGACAATTGTGTGTACCACTGGGAGTTCTGCCTTTTAGATTTTGGATTTTAATATCTACTGATGCTGTTGCTGGTGCAAATTGCTAAAGAAGATGTGTGCTTAAGTTATTCAAGCAATAGTTCACTCCGGCAGGGTGCCCTCTCAATTTAGAAGTTTAGCTACTTATTTTATTTCGTCATGAAACATAAATTTCATTATTATCATTTACAAACTGGTATTTTAATATTTAAATTTTGTGTGAAAATCTAATTATGCGTTCATAATAGTGCATAATTTAAATTAGCCCGTTACAATCTCTTGTATTGTGAAAGAGAGCTCTGGCGTGGATTTCTGTAATTAATAGAATGAGCTAAATCTTCTAGAACAAATTTTGGGTACAACTCTTTGGTATTGTTCTTAATTTTTGAAATATATCAATTAAAATATTTATAGCTTTTATTTCTTAAATAAAAATCAATTACTAATTTTAACTCTTTACGAATGTTTTGCGTACAAGCATCGATAGAAAGATTGTTGTAAAAAAACAAATTAGAAAATGTTTCTCATAACAATATATACATATTTTTGATAAAACTACTTGAAAACTTCCAGTATATATTGGTGTCCATTCAGTATAAAATAATGTAAACTGATTCTCCCTGTACTGCTTGGGTACTAAGAGGATTATACATAGCACCAAACACTAATTAGTAGCTTTTACACAAAACATAACAATACACTGTATTAAGTATATTTCATTGTTCATCTGTTAGCGCTAAATATAAAATATTTGTACGAACATTTTGTGCTTTAAATAACGGCTAAAACTAGAATGTAAACTGATTTATATTGAATTAAAGTAACTCATCCTTGTAAGTCCTAGTCCTGGTCCTGCTTCTGGCCATCACATCGTGTGCCTGATGCTACTTCCGTGACTATCTGTGAATTGAGTGAAGTTTGCAAAATCCAGCGACATAACACTTAAGAATTATTTAAAAACATTATATTATAAATGCCATTTTGTTTCCATGGATATAAAATAATATTTTACTAAAACTACTGCTTACGTTTCACCTGTTACTTGCATTGCTGACGTCACGACTACTAATAGTACTAAACGCTTGTTGGCTGATTACCTCCACACATATATTTTAGGGGCACAAACGGGCGAATAAAACTTAACTATAAAGATTCTAATACATTTTTTCCCGGTTTCTGATGTATGTGCTACATTATTATTTTATGGATGCAATATCAAGGGACACTATTCGACATGACATCTTATAACTATTAATAATTATTCTACAATAGTTTATTTTATAAATGCAAACTCTTTTGAAAATTTTTTATGTCAATAATCACGATAACCCTACTGGACAGATTGTAACAACTAAACTTGATAAGACCATTATTTATATACAAAGAAAACTTACGCGTATTTGTATTTTAAAGTATTCCTTAAAAATTTATACGAAATTTATATATTATTTAATAACTTAAATATAAATTGAATTTTAAATATAAAAATGTAGTATTTCGCTGTTTACCACGTGACAGGACAGTGTATTTAAGAATTTTGTATTTCAGTATATAAATATCATAATATGATGTCGTGGTAAGAGGAAAATTTTAATGGTAAGTACAATTTATATAAATAGCAGCAATGACATATTAAACCAATTTACATATTCTGCTACCTTATAAAACACTTATGTTTAGCTTGTTGGACATTTCCCATACGTAATTTAATAGGCGAGTGTCTCAATAGGTAATAAAATCACACCTTAGATTATCCTGTACATCGATTTATCATCATGAGATAGTAATTAAATTATTATAAATTAATAAAATAAGTGGTTTACAAATAAATATAATACCCCAAATTACATTTGAGACACCGGATAGATTATTACTTATTTAGTAAGTAAGCTTCTCAGATAACAAAGGCGCATTGTGAGAGAATTCTATATACTCGTATCATCATACGGTAGTAATATATTCCTTACGAAGCCTTAAAAGAATGGAAGCTCACAAATGAATAAAATATCTAAAAAGTACGATTTAAAACACTTTCGTTAATGTTTTAGCATACATGTTGTGGCATTGTAAGCTAATTAATATATTTATTAATAAAGTAGAGGGCAATTTATAAAATAATTATATGATTAAATGAACCATTTAGAGGATATTGTTTTCTTTCTAATCTTCATACAAGAAATAAAAAAAAAGACGGCATATGCTCATGCAGACGCGAGATGCCTGCACATACACGACATGGATTATAGAACAGAATATATAATGGAATTATAAATATACTAGCATTTGTTGGTACACCTATGAGCCCAACCAGCAACACAATATATTTATAGTGTAAAATAGTGGCATAATGTTATCGTTAAGTGTTCATTAGTTTTAGTAATAATAAAGTAAAAACCCAGGTATTAATATTTAGTTACATTTACAAAACTAAGATTATTTTAAATCATAAACAAACCTGTGCCTTTACTGGAAAAAATATTCAATTTTAGTAAATATTCATTTGGGATTGAAATTTATAATAAAATGTTAAGAAATCAAAATATTTGCATGTAACTACGTTATAAACGTTTATTCTCTAATGTATATTTTAAATCAGAAATCAAGAAGAGGGATTTTCATAAATATATAATATTTATATATTTTTCTCCATAGAATATTTATTTGAGTGTTAAACCACAAAGGATAACTCATTAATGTTTACTATTAATATATTTGAATGTAACTACATTTGATATCAACTTTTAAAACCATCTTTTCATAAATTCATTGCAGTTCCAGTTTTCTTGTAAATGAAATTGTAAATCTTACAACAGATAGTGTCCAATATTTTAAACTTATATCATTTTCTTCCTTATAGTTTTTATAATTCTAATAAATTTAAGAGATCACAGAGTATGGCGTTGATCTGTGAAACCCCCTTGAAAACATCATAATCCTGAAGGATTTGAAAAAGGAAAATCGTTGAAGTATAAGTTCTGAAATCATGTGTAATACACCATATCCCTGAATCAGCATGGTTATTTTACTACTCATTTATAACGTAAGGTTAGAGAAGGCACTTCCTACTGATGTGGGTAAACAATCCAACTGGTCATAAACTAATTATTATTATACACAAACGTGCAAGGTTATGACAACCATCTAAGGCAGTAACCAGGTCAGTTCGGAGCTTATTGCCAGGATTATTATTGATATCCTTAGGATGCAAGCCAATCCATCCCAGTATTTAATCACAAAACAGAAACCTCAAACGTTAATCTAGGTCTAATCCCGTAGATATAATGCAAGTGCAATAGCTTCGGCTACCCTCCGATCGGAAGCCTGCACTATATTAGTAACCATATTCTCCTGGCAACAAAACTTTCCAGTCGTGGTCCCAAATTCTGTCACCTGTCAACAACATTAGGAACTTGACTTGGCATCAACTCGCTGATAGAGCTTCCTCGACAAAAAAAGGACCTATGGCTTCCCATTATGTCTTCTTCTAAATGTGACCAGGGCAGCATGGACCGGGTTAACACAAGGACAATTCTATCAGTCTAGTTTACTGCTCTCTTCAGGATTGCATTAGTCAATTCCGTGACTGTGATTTTAAATTTACCACTCACAAGAATTATCATGTCATCTCATCTGCATATACATGTGGGAAGAGACCTCTACTGTTACAGACCTAAACAGGTCGTCCATAACAAGGAGAAAGGACGCCGTCCTCAAGAGAGACTTAAGTGGTACTTTCACTGATCTTTTACCCCAAACATTGGGTTTAACGTTTCTAGATATAAGTAGAAATAAAAGATCCAAATATTTCTGTACTGTTTAAAACATTTTTTTTAAATTTTAAATGTACAAGAAAATGTATTTTACTAATTCTGGAAATAAAGAGTCTGTAAAAAGTGAGAAAAAGTATTACAGTAACGAGTCAATGTATTACATTCCATAAACATTTTTATTAGCTTCGTGGTAAAAAGGATATTAAATTTACCCACTGTTCATTGCTTAAAAGTTCTTTTGGAATTTAAAACAAGCTGAGAATTGTTTTTATTATTAAATAGAAAAAATCTGAAAATTTTTTATGGTTTAAGAGATTTTGTAAAACAAATAGTAAAAACGGTCATCACGTTGAACTCTATTGCTTCAAAGAGTTAACAATAACGGAATTACACGTATTTAAAGGTTTATAACTAATAAACACTTGTTCTGACTATTAATAAATGCTATATCCTGATGTGATTAAAATGTTAGCCTCGGAACTAAAATGAGTAATAGGCGACTTATAATATATAATAAAAGAATGAAAAATACAACTCGCTGGAAAGTTCTAAAATTTATCGGTACTGTTAAGAAATAAACATTATAAAGAAGTTGTGTACTGGAGTCATTCTGGTAAAGCTGTACATTACGAGGGTGTCCTCTCAATTTAAAAGTTAAGCAGACTTATTTGTATACGAATTATTTATTCTAGTTTACCACGATACAGAAGTAAAATTATTATTAGTGATAGCAAGAATACTATTAGAAGTTGGAAATTAAATCCAAGTAAGAAGTTTTACTACTGTATCATTTTAATTTGCCATGTCTTATCTCTTGTATTGTGGATGCGTGCTCTGGTGGATGTTTACGTAACTAACGGAATTAGTTAGGAATTATAGACTATATCTTTCTTAAAAATTATTTGAAACCGTATTTTATATTATTATGTTTTAGACATCAAACGGGGTGTAGCTGTGTATTACTAATGTTAATCAGATAGCGTACACTTATTCAAACTAAACATAATATGTAGCCTAACAAAAAAAGCCCAAAAAGTTGCACTAAGACTTACGTTAGAACATTATTCCCATAAAATATTAAATGTTTGTCATCAACCATGGAAAACAGTTCAAAACTGGTGTTACGCTCAGAATTTGGAAAGTGATTCAACCCAATTCTCCCTGCACGCTTAGGGTACAGAGAGGATTAAAACAGCCCAAAGTTTTGTAACTTTCTATAAAGAAAATCAGGGAAAGTCTTTGAAAAAATAAAAGGAAATTAAGCAAAATAATACATTATATTTCAAACTTCAAAGTTTTATAGAAACTTTTCATGAGTTTTGTGTTGTATTTAATAGTCACTAAAACTAAAGTGTAAATTGCTTTTGATATAAAGAGTCATTATTAGGAGAAATTGTGATTAATCAATAATAAAAGTAACTCATCCTTGTAAGTCCTGGTCCTCGTCCAGCTTCTGACCATCACATTGTACTACATGTGGTGATTACCTGACGTGCTGCAAGTTGAACGAAATGCTGACACATACTCGTAATACTATTTAATGATCCAAAACATTAAAATATCAGAACTTTTGTTGTTTCTATGGATATGAAATATTGTTTCAATGGAAACTGTTAATTATATATCATATGGGTTTCTCATTCTTTTATCTTTTGGCGCCTTTTTATGTCAAGTATACTAGTAAAAAGAAATTAATTTCTTCTTGTCTGAACTCCCATACACAGATGGGCTAACTCGAAGAACTTTTGTGATTTTTTCTAAAACGACTTAGGTTAAGAAGTGCTTAAGTAATTATAAGTTAAATAGCTGGGACTGTAACACTGCAAATCTGTAAAAAGCGTAATGTTAAAACACAAACGAGTTCCCGCACGCGCTCGTTTTAGTGGTGCATGGGATGTATCTTGTAAAACTTGCATGTTTACTGAATAAAAATATTTTGTAAACTTTGTAAACATTATATAGAGAAACCATATAGTCATATGTTATTCACTATGATATACGTTTATAATGGTATTTTGGAATGGTTGCTTTGTAAATATACCTCTGGGCATTTAGGTAAAAGATTTTCGGGCGAAAGATTACTTATTTATTCAGAGTGAAAACCAAATATACACTTTGATAAAGTCAGTTACAGTTATTTTTGAGGTTGAGTGGTAGATTTTCCCATAAATTTGCGGATCATTTGTAGAGCGGCCGATTTTTTCTGCTTTGAAGCACTGAGAAACAAAAGGCAACCACATATCAACTTCAGTAGTCTCAAAAACATGTGAGGGCATTCAAGCAGAGCCTCTAAGGATGTTCAAAACACGACCAGAATGCTAGTGATAAAACACCCTTTACTATCACAACGTAGTGAAATAGAAGCAGGTATTTGATATATTTTCTTAGGTTCTCTACATAATCTGCAAAGCCGATTATCTCTAAAATGCCGAGTCTATGGAGATATTCTTATTCATGACAACAATTCCGTTATTTCGCATACCCTTGTACAAAGAGACCAATTCTACTTAATGACAAACTGGCCGTTTACAATAAGATTTATAGGGATTAGAAGTAATGCCATCCTTAGGGAAACCCCAAAAGAGTATTTGTAACCATTCTAAACATTGGCATGTATTGGAGGTAATAATATACAAAATACTTCTTCCTATGTAATTAAAGTAATCTATGTACTTATTTTAGCTTGGATTATTGGAAGTCTTAAAAAGGAAGAGAATACATTACTGCACGTGTCGCAATATACTATTTTTAGAGAAATCAAACAGTAGCTCCTTGTAAAATCAAGATCTTACAATTTAGTAAAAACAAGCTTACTATGTGGCTGTTCTAAACATGTTGTGAAATTTTCTCTTATGAGAGTTATCGTTTTCATAAGTTGAAGATTAAAAAGATAGGAACAAAGTTGTTTAAGAAAACTGTATAAACTAAGTTACGGATGAATGAAATCCGAAAAAGTTGAACAACCTTCAACTTTCAACAAATTATCAGTTCTTTTTCATACTTGTTTATCATTTTGGTGGATTTTCCATATCGGATGTTTGATAACATTGAATAACTTTAATGGTTAAACCGAAAGTAAACGGATATATATATATATATATATATATTTAAATTGAATAAGAGTATTAATAAATCATATAACTAACCAAAGATATCTATTTTTTATTTATTAGATATTCTTAATTACCGATTATGATTTATATATATATATATATAAATCATAATCGGTAATTAAGAATATCTAATAAATAAAAAATAGATATCTTTGGTTAGTTATATGATTTATTAATACTCTTATTCAATTTAAATATTTGTTACTTAGACCATTATTAAAGAAGATTACTCCAGCAAATTTCTCTCTCGATTTAGTAGTTCAGCTCGACGCATTATTCTTCAAAGCGACTCTTTTAATTAATTTTTTATGAAAAATATATTATTATTTGCAATGACTTACAGTACAAAGTAGAATATTTTTAGTTATATTAGAACCTAATCAGGCGTTTCAATTACTGCATAACTTAAGTTCCTATTCTCTTATTTACTGTCCTGTAAAAGAGATCTGGTGTTCATTTACGAAACTAATTGAATAAAACAATTATAGACAATATTTCTGTTATAAACTCGGCAAAACGGTTTTTTATATTTATTGATTTTAAACAACCAAACACGATTTAATAAGGCATTTTAACCATTCATTGTCAACTAGCATACACCGTGATTCATGGTTCCGGTGACGGTTATGCCTAGGTTAAGTTCAACAGCCTTACCATTTACAGTGTGTACCTCTCCCCAAATTACTCCGCGCGAGAGTATCTGGAAAGGTTGGAAGCGCTGGAAGAAAGTCTCAGAAACGTCCCTGGGCGTGTTATAGTGGCGGGTGACTTCACCGTCCGTGCGGTCGAATGGGGTATGCCGTGACTAACGTAAGGGGAAGACATATTTTGAAGATGGTCTCGAGACGCGATTTGGAAGTCGTAAATAGAGGGACAAGCCCGACTTCCAAAGCACTCTCGGTGAGTTAATACCAGATATTACGCTGGTATCGGCCGATTTTTACTCATTAGTATCGGAATGGCGAGTGATGGACACGTAGAGTGCTAGTGACCACGAGTTCATCGCTTTCCATCTTATCGACTATCGGATGCCGCGGCGAGCGAATACCCGAAACACTCTTGGCTGGAATCTGGCTAAGCTGGACAGGGGAAAACTCGTCGAGCTGCTAAATCTTAGTATCGAGGCTGGTGTTCCGATGTTTCCCGAGTCCACGGTAACAGCTGAGGTTCAGGCTTATATCGACTCTTCCATGAAGCTGATAGAATACGCTTGTGATTCGTCAAAGCCTTGGAAACAACCCTAACGGTAAAGCCTTCTGGTAAACGGGCGAAATCGGCGAGCTCAGAAGAACTCAGAAGCACTATTGTCCAGACGTAGAGCGCAGCTAGCTCGAAACCGGTCTGAAGCTATAACTAGGTCGGCAGAGCATTATTCTGCTAAGAAAGCTCTGAGTGCAGCAAATCCGTCTGAGCAAGTCGCGATGCTGGCGTGAGCTCTGCCAGGAGGTGTACTCAGACCCATGGGGAAGAGGATACAGACTTGTGAAAAAACAGCTAAGATAAATGGGGGCTAATAGCTCGGAAATGCCTTTTGGAATGATTTTGGCGATAGTGAAAGCTCTCTTCTCAAGTTACCCTGTGAGGCGGGAGGAGAGAGTAGCGAGGCCGGTTACAATGTTCCCATTTTTTACGGACCAGGAGTTTGTAGCAGTGGTGTCTACCATGCGCAAAAAGAAGGCTCTAGGACCTGATGGCATTCCAGCTGAGGTTCTGATGTTTGTGGCGGCGAGTTATCCGCTCTTGCTGCTGAATATGTTTAATGCACGTTTCGTAGCTGTTGTGTTCCCGTCGCACTGGAAGGTTGTTAGGTTGGCGTTGATCAGCAAAGGCAAAGGGGACCCAAACTCCTCGTCGTCATACAGACCACTTTGTATGCTTAACACCGCGGGGAAGCTCTATGAAAGGTTGCTGAAACCCAGATTGCAATCTTCCATCGAAGCCGCCGGAGATCTCTCTTCCTGGCAGCACGGCTCTCGAAAGCGACACTCAACTCTAAACGCCATTACAGAGGCGGTCATTGCCGTCCAGCAAGCCAAAACAGCTTGTCACCAGGCTCGGCAGATTGTGCTGTTGAGCCGACGGATGCATTGACGTAAAGAACGCGTTTAACTCTGCTCGGAGGGAGGACATGCTAGAGCCGTTGCAGCGGTATTTCAGCGTGCCCGACTATCTCCTGGTCGTTTTGCAGGACTACCTGAAGTCGGCTGTTGTATGAAACCAAAGACGAATGGAGAACGAAAGAAATCACTGCGGGTTGGGCTCAAGGGTCTATTCTAGGCCCAGACCTATGGAATGTTTCATACGATGGCTTGCTTCGCCTCGAGGTGCCCCACGACGTCTTCCTCGTGGGTTATGCCGATGACGTAGCTGCAGTCATCACAGCGAGGACTCAGGACTTAATCAGGTAATGATTCGGGTCAATGCCTGGATGACGAGGAACGGACTTGAGCTGGCAGTCGCCAAGACCGAAATCGTTATGCTAACTCGACGGATAATCCCCACTATGATCTATATGAATGTGTATGTGTCGAAGTTCGGACAATGACTGCGGCGAAGCACCTGGGTGTGTTACTCGTCTGCCGTATTCGGTACTAGGAGGACATTCAGGCGGTGTGCGACATAGCCTCTAAGATGGTTATGTCTCTCAGGCTGATGGCTAACGTAGGAAGCCCTAGGTAAAGTAAGAGATGCGTTCTCATTTCTACTCTAAACTCAACCCTTCTGTATAGCGCAGATTTTTGGGCAGGTGTCATGAGGATAATGCGATACAGTCAAAGGTTCTTGTCGGTACAGAGAAGAGCAGCACTTTGGGTCGTCTGCGCCTATCCCACTGTTTACGGTTCGGCCATGGTCGTTGTGGCTGGGGTCATTCCTATTGATCTGCTGGCCATCGACAGACAGACCGTCTTTCGGGAGGCTACCGAGCGGGGTACATAGGGTGCCTTGGCTGCTGCAACGTGGAGACTCTGCAGGTTTGGCATCGGAGGTGGACGGTAAGATCGGAAGGTCGCTGGACTTTCCGTCTCATTCGAGAGCTTCAACCATGGATAGACCGTGGCCACGGGGAGATAGATTTCTATCTGTGTCAGTTCCTGACAGGGCACGGTTACTTTAGGAAGTACCTCTACAGGATGGGAAAATGTAGGTCACCTCGGTGTGCTTACTGCTCGGAGGAAGATGATGTTCATCACACCTTCTTCGCTTGAGGGCGCTTCACAGAGGCCAGGCGAACGCTCGCCTCCACAGTTACCACCTCAGTTGGCGATGTTTCGGCAGTCACAATTGTGGAGCTGATACTGCAGGGTGAGGAAGCATGGAATGCGGTAACGACTCATGTACACGAGATCCTTCATCAGAAGCGTGAAGACGGATGCCTGGCTGACCCCTAGCTTCCGAAACAAGTAGTTTTGTCCTGGATGAGACGTAAGACACACGGACCAGGCAAAAAAACTAGCTTAAACCAACATTAACTCATTTTCAATATTTAGCCTATTTGAAGATGCCAGAAAGATTGTTGTAAGACATAAGTTATAAATTGCTTTTTATAAAAATATATCTTATCCACTAGTCAAATATTGTTCTTAAATTACCATGATATATGGATCATTAGGAGAATAATTATTGTAAACATATTCTCTCTGTAAGCCTTTGGTACAGAGAGTATTAAAATTAAATTAGTATAACTTAATAGCTTTTCTACAGAAATAAAATGAATTTTGACTTAAATTTACAAAATTAGACTATAATTGAAGAAAATAATAATACAATATAGAAGTTATATTTCTTTTGCTACCCAGAAATTATTACATACAAGCTCAATTATTCCAGTGTTTTTGTAGAGAATAACATGTAACTTATCCATGTGATACCTGATCCTGACCCTGAACCTGGTCCTGCTTCTGGCCATTTTCACTGTGTTCCTAGTCGTGCTTCATATGTGTGCTGCTACTTGAACAAAATTTTCAAATTGTATGACATAAAACTGTTAGCTGAACTAAAACTATGTAAACACTTGTATCCTCTTTTGTTTCCATGGATATTAACTAATTTAAAGTAAAAACTGTTGCATTTCGGTGTGGTTTTATAATTTTATTTTTATCATTACTTGCTCGTTTCCATCATGTCAACAGTTAATCATAACTCCATCTGGTTGGAAATACATAAGAAGATTTTTAAGAGATAAACTTTTAAATACAAAAAACAATGTTAAATTATTAATTACAACAAGATTTCAATAAATAAATTCTTCCTTGCGTCCTTGGTAAAGATCCAATTATGGTCATAGACTGTGAGACAGTAAATCGGGAAAGCGTGGATTTTAGTACATGAGCTGTTAAACCAAGTCCTCGCAGGAATAACTTAATCGTTTCAGGATTTCCTGTAAACGGTGAACAACTCAATATTCGAACTAACCAGTTAGTGAATGTCATCCTGAGTAGACTCATTTAATAAAACCGTCGCAATTTCTCGTCTTACCCAATACAAGACCTGAATATGTAAAAAAACAATACTTTCTTAAAATTTCTTTGTGTGAAAATTTAAAACGTTTCTAGGCTATTCTGTTTTTAATTACTTCTTTTATGAACAACAGCCTACAACATTTATAAAAAGCTGCACCTTTTCATACATTTAATAATTGATATGATCATTTCAAACTTAATTATTAGGGAATGACAATATTATTAATTATAACATGAATATCGTATTTTGAATCTGAAATAGAAACTTAGTATAAATTAGTGATATTTTAAAATGTTTATAAAAAAACTCATACAAAAATAATAAAACCATAGCCGGAAATAAATACAGGTTGTATGGCAATGGGTTTATTGTAACTCTCCGTCTTGAGGGCACTGTCTTTAAAGTTAAATATAAAACGGATCAAAAGATTGGAGTATTCACCAGTAAATTTAGCCGTTACTTGTCCGGTGACGTCAGTCCACTGATCTGGCAGAAAAAAGCTCCCCGTCGAGATTGACTATAGCAGTAGGCTAGGGGGCCTGCTTAAATAAAATTTCCGGTCATGATTGACGCTGTCAGTAGGCAAGGGGGCCTGCCCAAACAAAAGTAGTCGTCAATGTAACTAAGTTTTCTGTAAATATTAGGTCTCTGTGTTTGCCCGCATCTCCACGGCGAGACTTTATAAGCCATGCTTGCGTTTTAAAACGTTTACAAGCTAACGGGCAAACAACAGTTTTATTTTAGACAAGTTATTAGTAACTACGGTTTACGTTTTATTTCCTGGCAAACCTAACCTCGGACTTTAGTTATTCTTAAATTCTTCTTGTATATTAGTTTTGCTAACATCACTTAATTTTTTTACGAAATACATTGATTATTTTAATACAACACATATGGGCTGAGCGGTAGAGAACAGTTAGGACCCGCATGATTCTCGAGAACGGATACAACTATGAACATGACATTTGGAAACTTCATTTCCAAATTTAACCAAATGGATAAAACTGAACACAAAATTAGAAAGCATCATTGCCTAATTTAACCAATACTGACTTAAGCTCGGTATTTATTATATTTATACTAAAATATCACGATAGCTTACCAGTGCAGACTTTCCTTCCATGCTCTGTACCGGCTAAACCAGAGGTCGTAGCTCAAATCTGACCCAATAATTTAAAGACAAAATTAAATTTCCGACTGGAAAGGTTCAGTGACTTTTTCTCGTATATCCAACGGCTAAGCCACAAAACGCCCTCAAAGTCAAAAGTTTTGGTAAATCCGGAAAATTAAACTATGATATATTTTTCAATTCCTGGGAAACCTAATTTCTGTCTTTAGTTATCACCAAATTCTTCTTGTCTCCTTATATTGATAAGACATCACTTAATTTTCTACGAAATCTATTGATTATTTTATACATCATACACCATTTGGCTGATCGATAACAAAGCACCAGCACATTCACGAGATCGGATACAACTGTGAAAATTAAACTTCGAAACCTCACGTCCGAATTTAACCAATAACCAAAAGCCTCTTATCCCCGAATTTTAAGCACATGCTTCGGGGGCCTGGGGGCGTTGCCCTGAGCGAGTCGAAGGCGAGTTGTAATATTATACAATCAAATGTAAGCAAACCGGGATGAGTTTCTTTTTAAGTGAAGTTAACTTTTTTAATTCCATATTATCAAGTATAAATAACTATCCCAATTAAATTCTGAAAAATAATATTACGTTTAAAAAATAAACAAATTTATTATTTATTATTTTCGTAAATAGTGAAAAATATAGCGACACATAAAAAATTTTTGATCTTAACATGGTTAAGCTTTTAAACCTAAGAAAAAAAAATCCACCTCTTGTATATTAATAAAGTTTTTAAATTAAAATATAAATCTCTCAATTGGCTTTAAAATATTGCCATGTTTCCATGAAGTCATTGGTAGCGATTTCATTTTGTTCCTGCAACCTGTTACGCCCAAAGAGAGTCTTAACGTTTCTAATGGAAGTGTAGCGTCAACCTCTTTATGAGAGACTTAGTAATACATGCTACTTGTTAAGTAACTTAGCAGCATTGTACGTAGTAATCTAACATAAAGTAATTCTTAACATAATTAATAACTTATAGAGTAGTTCAGTTCCGATTATTATTTTTAATTAAAATAACTTTTATCTGTTTTATTCTTAGCTAATAGGAACAAAGTTACTCTCAGTTACGTTTTATATTTATTTTAAAAGAGGATTTTTTTTAAAATAAATCTTTTATTAAAACTGTACTGTTTCCGAAATTACATGTTTAATAACAACAAGATTTGTTTAAAAAATGAAAAATAAATTGTTTGAACTATTACAATAAACAAAAAGGCGAATAAAAATTTAATTCTGAATATCTGTGAAGGTTTAATTTCAGAGCTCTGGTGATGTTTTTAGAAACTAATTGGTTAAATCAACAATGACAGACCATATTCCTACTCAAATCTGTATAGTATTGTTATTATTTTATTGAGTGTAAACAATTAAATGTTATTAAGATATTTATTCCTAAGTCAACTAGCATTCGCTTATTTCAAGTCATGTTAAATATTGCACTGTTATTAAATGCCTGAGTGATATCTCTAAGACATATTTAAGTAAAGAATTCTCCAAGTAATCTTTACACTATTTATCATATATGTATGAACGGATATCATATAGCTTTGAGCTCCTGCTCCTGCACCTCCTGCCACCGTAGATGACACCGCGGAGCCCTCCACTGAAAACCGGGAGGAAGACGACTTCGAGATGGTAAGTCGTCGCCGTCATCGCCCAGCTCGGAAGCCGGAAAATCGGGGGGCTCGTTCTCGTTCCACTCCGAAGACCTCAACCTTCGAGATACGTCAACCCCCTGCCTCTCATCAACTAGAGAACCCAACAATCGAGGACACTACTGCCACAGCCAGACCAGCAATACCCAGGCCCACACCGAGATCTCGTGCTGAGTCACCTAAGCCTGCTTCCAGCCCTGAACTAAAAGCCCAGCCGCCCACACAAAACATCACGCCGACTTCTCACCCAGCTTCCCTCCTGCCTCAGGATCTCAAGGTAAGATTAAATCAGATTCTTTCTCAGCTGACCAACATAGTGGCGTTGATGTCACGCCTCATGGACATGTTGTCCGCCACCGTCCATGGGTAAGCTGAGAGTTGTCAGCTGGAACGCCGACGGGGTGGGAAACAAGCGGCTGGAAATCGGTCAGCTACTAACTGAAATGGATGTGGACGTCGCTCTTCTACAGGAGACTCACTTCAGGGCGACAGATCGCTTCAATATCCCCAATTACCAGATATACCACACCGATAGGCAGCTGCAGAACAACCGACCCGGCGGAGGCTCGGCAAACATGGTGCATCGGCGAGTGACCCATCGTCTCCTGGCAGCAGTCCCTGCCCCAGGAGCTGAAATCACCCGGATTGCCATCCACTACAGCGGAGCCGAACTGGAGATTGTATCCGTCTACAATCCACCTAGAAAAACTCTGCAAACTCGCTGCCTTGATGCCCTGCTGCGTCCTGGTTCCCCTGCACTTGTTGATGGGGGCCTCAATGCAAAGGACTGGGGATGCCGGAACACCAACTCCAACGGCAGAAGTCTCCACCGTCTCCTGGACAACCGACTCCACATCCAACTACTGACACCTGAAAAGTCCACGCACTACAATCACAATGGACGGCACCTCCCGGACATACTGGACATCGGTCTAGCTGGCTCGCTGGACGGACACATCGATGTGTTTGCAGTGTCTGATCTCTCGTCAGACCACGTGCCAGTTGTCTTCGACCTCTCGGACGACGGAGTGCCATCATATCCTCCTACTCGTCCCACCAAGATCAACTGGCACCAATTTGCAAACCACCTCGCTGACAGACATCGGCCACCACCAACTCCTGCCGAGTCACCGGACCAGCTAGACCGACAAGTACACGACTTGACTTCCATCCTCCAAGAAGCTATGACGGCCTCGTCATGTCCTCTCTCCCGGGCTGACATTACTCAACATCTACCCGAGGAGTTGAGAGAGGAGATTCGCCTTCGACGCAGACTGCGAAGGGAGTTTCAGCAGTCCCGATGTCCCCACGCCAAGCAGACCTTCAACTGCCAGGCCAGGAAGTGCTCTCGTCTCCTCGCTGAACACAGAGCGGCTGCCTGGGATATCTTTGTGTAACATCAAGCTGACGGTGGTGTCGGCGGCATCTGGAACATCTCCAGGGCACTTCGAGGGGAGAAGACCAACCGACCACTTCATGGACAGCGTGGTATTGTCTACTCCCCTGGAGATCGAGCAGAGGCCTTCGCCGACACCATGGAAGACCAATTCTCCCCACACGCGGATGTCTACGACGAGGACAAGTGCGAAATGATTGAAAACTTCCTGGAGGAATACCAACCTGACGAAGACGACCTACTGCCCACTGTGACTACACTTGAAGTGCAAGACCACATTCGCCGCCTTCGCCCGAAGAAGGCCCCTGGCCCGGACTCCTTAGGAACTCCAGCATTGAAGAACCTGCCGGCTTGGGTGATCGTCACGATCACCTGCATCTTGAACTCATGCCTACGCTTGGCTCACTTCCCGACCACATGGAAGGATGCCAAGGTGATCATGATACCCAAGCCCGGCAAGGACCCTCTCTTCCCAGTGAACCACAGGCCGATCTCCCTCCTGCCTGTGCTCTCCAAGATTCTGGAGAAGATCGTCTTGGCGAGATTCCCTGAGGGCCCCTGCTCAACTCTACGAAGCTACCGACCAGGACGAAGTTCCTGCTCTACACGGCTCTGATACGACCAGTGTGGGGCCCCAGCATGGTACCACCTCACCTGCAAGACCGCAAGGAGGCAGTTGCTCCTTTTAACGAAAAATGAAAAAGGTCCGTCCTGCTCATTGTCAAGCTTTTGGTCATCGCACTTGTTCCAGGTCGTGCTTTATAACCGTGTATTCAACAAATTTTTTAAATGACACTAGGAAGGAAATTACTTCAAGATGTAAAGAACCTGCTAGAGACGACTCTCACACACATTTATTTGAATTAATCTCTTATTAATCTGTATATTTTGGATCAGATTTGTTTAAGCGGATCTTAAAATAATTGTATTTTTATGTAAAATAATTGTTTACTGATACTTTTTGTACAATTAGAGTATTGAAAGAATTTAAAACGATAAATTACACAAGTTCTTTCTGTTTTTATTCTGTTTTTCTTTCAAATATAGTATTAACAAATTGCGACTAATTTAGATCACGAAGTCTTTTTGAAGTAGCTGGATAAAGAAATAAAAACACTAAAATAGAATTTTATATTAAAATTCACATTTACAGATATAAGTAAATTGGTTTTTGTTCTATTAGGACAAAAAGCTTAGAAAATTACAACTTGTCCTATAAACACCTATAAGCTGCTTTAGGAGTGAAAGGATATTCTGGATGGGTAAGGCTAAGAGAAGGGGCTGTCTTCTATTGAGGGTCATGAAGAAAGATTTAGAGCACTAATCTTAAGCACTAATTTAGAGCACTCCTAAGAAGGGAAAGCAAGCTCTAAACTAGCCTCTCCGATCAAAGTACGTCGCGGGTGGCACACCCTCATATCTAGGCTGGCAATAACCTGAATTTTAGGGAACGCACCATACTAACTCCCAGGGTCATCTCCCGCAGTAAATTAGACCTATATAATTACCCTAGCGCCCCAGAATTTAAAAATTTGCGGTATTACATTTGAATATTATTTAGTATATAGGTATTCCTTTCTGAAATAATTCTACCCACTTAAGAAATCATAATAAATATTCTTAAGGTCGTTATTTATCAAGGAAAATATTAAGGCGATTCTGCAAGCATGCTTTAGGTACATAGGAATTAAAAACAAACCCAAGCACAAATTTGACCGAAAACGTTATAGCTTTTACGGAGAACGGAACAGTGTCATTTATTTTGTATAGTAATTAGCCCAATGCAAGATATAAAAATAGTGAAAAGACCAAGAAACATAAATGTATAATGCATTTTAATGTCGTTATTATTTGTATAAATATATTTTTACGTTACCATTTATTTTTAATCAAATATATGCACTTATCTAGTGATTTATGATGAAAAATTATCGATAAAACTAGGATTCAAACTACGTACTTTGCATGTTAAGAGAAAGTGAGAGCAGAAACTTTGATCTATAAATAATAAAGAAAACTCACTGTAGGACCTGGTCCTGGTCAACGCTCCGAGTCTCACATCGTGTTCCTTGTGGCGGATCTCTGAGGTGCTGCGATTACTTTTCAATATAGTTTTAAACAATTCAAAACTTTGAAATACCCAGAAATTTTATTTCGTTGTTTCCATGGATATAAGTAATTTAGATGTGTACTTCTGTGGACGGCATTTTAGCTGCATTCGTTTAAAAGCGTCCATATGCTATTCTGCGTGAGTGACGTTCTTTAATAATTATAGATACAACCACCAAATTTCTCTGTATTTATTTTCTATTATAGAGCCCAAATATTAGTATGAACAAACAACCACTAGTTTCGTAAAATTGGTGACATCTTTCTTCCAAAAATGATATTGGTCGTCAGCCTAAACTAGGTTAGGTACGGGTCACAATAAAAGAACTACATATAAATAACAAAATTATATTGTTTTATAAAAAATTTTAAAATCCAATTGTCAGAGACGTAAGTGACAGTGATATCACCGTCAGCCAAAGTTATGGAAGACTAAATTAGCCAATTTCAGCCAAGTATCTGTGACCAATATTGTCAAACATTCCAGTTTTAATATTTTTCTAAGGAGTGACCTACGAATCATTCAACCTGTAAAATACGCTAGTATACTAATTTTTGTCTTACTCTTACCCTGATCATTGAACGTTCTTAGCGTACCCTAGTCTTAGTATTCAATACTAGTAGTCACTTAGTATTGATAAAATACACTAAGTGTTGGTATCAATGCAGCAACAAAGGGAACTAGTTATTGATTGGATACTTCTATTCCAATACTTCTTGAAATTTTTTTTTATAACTTTAATCCGAATAAGGGATTTTAATCTGACAATTAGTATAGAGACCTGTATTGACTAAGTGATAATTTTCAAAAAAGATATTAGTAACAGATGTCGTATTATTAAATGTGGAAAAAAGAATATTTTATAACCAAATATTACTTTACATTTATTTATGAAATAATCTCTAAATTTAAAAATGAATTCATTTTCCAAACCTATATATTTTGAGACCTTTTATTTCAAATTTTGATATTCAAATAAATACGTACTATATTTATAATTATCAACATTTTTGGCTAATTCATTACTTACGTATTTAGAGTTAAGCAATGAATTTTTAACACACTCGTAATGTAGGGTGTAACGCAGAGGTTTAACTACTAGGTTTTCCGTCAGTTCTTGGAAACTGAGGTAAGAATCTTACATTGTAATTAGTAAACGATTTTGTAACTTAGGAAGATGATACGACATTACTTGGAAAACTAAGATAAATTTTTTTCAGGAATGTCACTTTTAGCCATTTTTCGCATCCATACGAAACATATTCGCAGAAATATACCTTAATTACGGAAGATATAATTATATATTATATTGTCTATTGGTTATAATATTAGTCAGTAGAATATAATATAAAATAAATGCTTATAACTCTATTGCATCTATTAGTTATCGACCTTGACATTGAATACGCTTATGTGAAGAAAATTATTGACTGGGATACTTCTTAATTAAATTTCCAAAAGAAAACAGCAAAATATCTACGGGAGAGAATATACACCTATCTATATTCTGAACAGCTGTTGGTCTTATAGTTTCACGTTGCAGTCATATGTCACCTTCAGTGTACTTTACTACATTAAAATCTTTATTTAGGGATTTGTGTTAATCTTCAGTCCTCTATAATTCGTCTGTGAAACTTGGATCTGGCTTGTGCGTTCTTAGTCGAGATGTGGAGGTTCAAAGTTCAGCTTAACTTTATGGAAGACGATATTCAGAAAAATAACAGTTACATTTAGAAGGATCTCTCCCGCCACCTGCCTATCTGTGTATTAGGGCGTATCCTTCAAAGTCCTGAATGTTTGACAATTAGTTAATTGTTGTCCTGCCTGTTCCGTTTACTCATCTGGCCTAACTCTGGGGAGTTCCTATTCTTGTCAGCCTAGGTCAAAAAAGAATCCAAGGATCACTGTTATAAACCCTTTGGTTTTCATAGTAATAATCTACAGCACCATCCATTTTCATTTCGCAGCAACTCGGTCTATATACCACACTGGATGAGTTTATAGTGTTATGGCATCAGACTTACAATTCCTTTAATTTTTAAATATTTCAGTACTAGCAACGAAATAATGTATTGGAAATTTACACTATACTCTATAGATGTTATTTTTTGTTGCTTGGTACCTTAAAACTTTAGGAGAGGAGATTAAAGTCAGTCTCGTTAAATAAAAGAAATAAGTAACAGTATTTTATAATATTCTTCACAGTTGTAAGGCTTCGCTGAGTTTTCATGCCAAATTTCAACTCTGTAGCTCGATTCATTTTCGAGATAACTTGTTGACAGATAAAAATACAATCATACATGAAAGCAATGTTTAAATCCACGGTGACCAAAGAGAAATCGTGTGAGCTTACTAAGTGGTAGGCTTCTATGACGCTTAGCCTAAGTCCATGGTTGGAGAGCACCTTCACATAATTCAGTTTTGTCTATGTAGAAACCTCATGCAAGGTTTTACATCAGTACTCTAATACAATTTATGGTAAACAAGCGAATATACTACATCGTATGTGTGCAATTAAGTCATATATTACCAGTAACTTTGAACATTGACCACAATACATTATTATTTATCTTTACCTTGTGAATAAAAGTGTCATTAAAATAACACATCATAGTTAGTAGACAGTTTGTTGACATGTTTATTAATTCACCTGTCTTATCGTTTTTATCATGGTTGCATATAAGAACAAAAAATATTTGCTAACGCTCAGCAAAATTCGTTCAAATGCCACGAACTAATATCAAACAAAGTAACGCAGCTATTTTTGGAAGAGTTTATTCTATGAGTTTTGAGTGTTGTGTTTTCTCCAGTTTACCTTCCTCTTACGTGCAGCAAGTGAAATAAACCGTCCTCCACACAAGCAAATCTTACGTGCAAGAAAATCTTCCAAACATTACACAGGTAAGATGAGAAGGGATGGTTGAGTGAGGAAAGCAGTCAATGATGTGAACGTATCAAAACGATGCGGGGGTTCCGTTTTAACTTTTTTCGTTTTCGTTGCCGATTATTTTTGGATCCCTTTAGGCGAACATGACTCGAATGTTAAGACATATGCAACAGCATTAGGTTTTAGACGGTGCATAAAGAGGAAGGTGAACTGGAACTAAACTCAACATACACATTGAATCAGCCCTTCCCACCGTATCTGCGTTATGGAAGACTGAGGTAGCTCCACCGTGCTTTTGGATAGTGTCAGTCAACATCATATGCACTCAGTTGTTCACCTGATGGGACAGGAAGATACAGGGTGCATTATAAAAATAATTATAATTTTAGGAAAAAATGTATTTATTGATTCGATTGATAGAAATAGTGAATATACTTCAAGATAGTCAACGCCTGCATTAACAAACCTGCGTAGACAATTCTGCCATGCTTGGAAAGCACCCTGAAACCTCTCAACCGGAATGCCTTTCAGGAGCCTTATAACTTCAGCTCAGATGTTTCCCACCGACTTCCTGTGCTTTCCTCTCAGCTCTTTCTTTAGTACGTTGAAAAAAAATATCGCAAAGAACTATGTCAGGGCTGTAAGTTGGCTGGGGCACGACGGTGGTCTTGTTCTGGGTAGGGTAGATGGTAACGACGAAGGAAGTGTTTCTGGGGAAATTTTTCTGGTGGAGCTTGAAGATGATTAATATCAGGCCAGGAGCGGGCGATCCGGCGTTTCAGTCTCAAGCGCCTCCAGATAAAAGGCTGCTTTGACAGCTTTTACTTGCGGTACAAACTCAAAATGGACGATTCCTTGAACGTCAAAGAAGACAAACAGCATTGTTTTGGTACGAGACTTCCTCATAATTATGCACTGTTTAGTGTTTGGGACAGGATTCTGTGTGCCACTGGGAGCCCTGCCTTTTGGATTCTGGATTTGAATTTGTACGAATTCAGTTGTATAACTCAAATTTCTATCGAATATGTGTGCTAAGGTTATTCACGGTAGGGTGCACAGTTGATTTAGAAGTTTAGCTGACCAATTATTCTCCAAAACGATACATTATATTTGATCATGAAACAGTAATTTGATTAAAATCAGTTACAAAGAGGAATTTTAATATTTAAATGTAATTTAATCTAATCAGGCATTCATAATTTATTTATATATATATGAATGTTTGTGTGTTTGTCCTTTATGGAATCGTACACTATTTGACCGATCATTATGAAAAATTAAATGTAAGTGTACTTTTCGACGGAGAAGCTTTATATGCTATACGCATTTATAAAACTCACCACGAGGTGGTGTAGTTTATAAACTGCAATTACGAGACAGTTACGTGTATTAATTAGCCAAAGACTATTTGAAGGCACTAATTTAGGATATGTGTTTGTCTTTATGATAAATATATGGTTGTACTTAAAGCTTGACTGTTAGACCGCTTTATAATAAAATACATGTACGTGCATGCAAATACACGGGCAAAGATTAGGTAAAGTGTGTGAAGCCGCGGGAAACAGCTAGCACTGTATTATTTTACTTTACCCGTTATTACCTCTTGTACTGTGAAAGAGAGATCTGGTGTGAATTTCAGTAACTAATACAATGAGTTAAAACTTTTACAACACATTTATGTCACAATTTTTGGTACTAATTTTTATATACTAATTATTATATTACAAAAAATAAATTAAGTTACCGTTTTTATATCTAAAAAAAAAATAATTTCAACTAATTACAATTATCTTGCTTACTAGAAATGCTAGAATGATTGCTGTAAAACACAAGTCAGAAAATGTTTCTCATAAACAGATATATCTATTTTTGATAAAACTATGTGAAAACCTCCAATATATTTTGCTGTCAGATGTATATAGATTATTGTAACCTTATTCTCCCTGAACTCTTTTGGGTACTGAGAGGATTATACACAACCCCAAACATAAATTAGTAATTTTTACACAAAACATAACAATGTATTTTATTAACTATAATTAATTTGAACTTATGTAGCACTACAAAAGAACTATATTAGTGTTTTGTGCTGTACATGATCGCTAAAACTAGTATTTACATTGCTTTGTGTAATGAGAAAATGAGTTGAAACTATGATTTATATTATATTAAAGTAACTCATCCATATAAGTCCTGGTCCTGACCTGCATCTAACCATCACATCATGTTCGGGGTGCTACTTCTGGGGCTAGTTGTGAATTGAGCAAACTTTGAAAAATTGCAGTGACGTAACACTTTAGGATTATTTTAAACCATTAAATTATACAAATCCTATGTTTTTTCCATGGATATAAAATATTTTATGTAAATTGCTGTTTGCGTTTAACCAGTCTCTTATATTGCTGACGTCACGACTACTAAAGGCACTAAACAGATCGCTTGTTATCTGATTACCCAAACCCGTACATTGTACTGTGACAAACGTGTGAATAAAAAATAGTTATAAAGGTAAAAATGAGATAGTTCCACGTGTAAATTTATAATATTTATGCTACATTATTAATGTGTGGATACTCATTTTTAATAATCTCGAACGAGAACGATTTATAAATATTTTTTATTGTTTGCATCCTTCAAAGAATAATATATATGAAATAAGTTTTACCGTATTATTCGTAATATGTACAGTACTTTATAAAAACACTCGGTTTATTGGTGTTTATTCAATGATACATAGACTAAATTGTTATAGCTTAGTTTATCCTGTTCCCTAATCCGTGCTGAACTTTTAAAATGATGATAATTGTAGTTTTTACGTCTTAAAACAAGCTTTCAATTGAACTGTAATTATTATTACTTCTAATCTTAATAAAAATCTTCCAATTTGATTATAAGAGGTTAACATGCACAATATTTACCTTATAGAATAACATTTTATGGGGCTGAACGAAATATTTGAGATAAGATGATAAGAAGATAAGCAGCTAAACAATACCTATCACGATGTAATAAAATAAACCCATAAACTATTTTGGACTTAGATTAAAACAGGCACATTCCATTGCGTTCCATAATAGTTGTTAACATAATAACAACAATTCAACCATTCCGAAATATGTTGAGGGCGAAGAATCGTTAATGTTAAATATTTAACTGTCATAATGATGGTTACATATTTACATAACTGTATTATGTCGTTATCTGACAGCTAAATGAACTAATATATCTAAAGAAGAGGAACAGAATCACTTTTTACTATGTAACAGAAAATTGATACCAGTATAATTATATTAAAAATTCAAGACAAACTAAGTAAAAAAAAACACAAAATGAAATATTGACACTTTTTGGAAACAATTGGAAATAAAATATACAATCCCACCTGATATCCTTATAAATGTATCAAAGTTACCATTTACATAAAAAATGCGTTTTACAATAAAAATTAATTTAAAGTTTATAATCCTCTATTAAACTATAAAAAAAAACATTTAAATGGTAACAATTTTACACTAAATTTCATAAAATTCTATCTTTACACTATAGCTACCAGGCAATGAGGCGCAGTGCACTAGCATGTACAACGCACTGAGATCTTAATTTCTGGTAGCCAACATGTTCAACTCTGGATCTTTATATTGTTATAACTTATGCCATGCATTGAAAGTTTCTCATTAAAAGAAAGGTTGATTCCCCCTTAAGACGTGTTACGCGTATGGGCCACTGGCCTGTGTGAAGATCTTATCATATAGAATAAGGAGAAGAATCAAAAAATACAAAGTCGATTATACTGACAACAAGTGCGGTCACACACAGATTTTTTGAATGTATGATATCTCTAGCGAAGTTCCAAAGTCTAAAATCTTCGACCATGCAGTGATTAGCTCTATCAGTGCTTGTTAATATTTTTTGTTTTTTTTTTAATACATTTTAGTGAAGCTTAATGCACAGTTTGTCTGTAAGTCAATTCGTATTTAAGATGTGGAAATAAAAAGAAATAAAACAGATACGGACAGTGAAACCGGATATACATACAGACAGAGAGACATATAGACATACAGATTGAAACAGGATTGAACTAACTCGGTTAAAGGAGTTTTCGCATTGCAGTTTTTTAAGTTTCATCGATGTTAGTGTGGTGGGGAAATAATTATACTGTATGTGTCATTTTACAATTTTACACTCATATTTTCACACCATGCGCCAGTGGTTTAAATTATAAACCGGAAAAACCTCTTTTAATGTTGTAATTAAAGCCCCTTGTGGTCATTATATATGAACAGTAAATTGTTTATTAAATTTAATATAAGTATAAAATATCAACAAAATTTACAAGTAATTTTGTATTTATATTAATTGATGTTCGCAAGTAAACTGTGAGAGAGAAACTACTTCTTCTAACTTTGCCTTTAAAAGGTAAATAGCTCTTTCATTCTTTAGAAGTGAGAGCTAAAAATTTGCAATAGGTAAAAGGTTCTACAATAAATAAAAGACTCTATCTTAATTTGGGAAATATCATTAAGTTTTTGATGAAATTTTAGTCATATTTTAGATAATAAAGAATGGTTGAATACTGTAATAGAAACTTCTAATAGCTTTATTTAATACAAGTTGTTTCTTAATAAAAAGGGAGAATGCATTTTTGCTAAAACCCTTTACGTCCTGTGCGGATATGGTCAAAGACCTCTTTAAGCCCAAAGACGAGTATAAACCAGCATCCCAATTTAAAACTGTTTTAATGAATTTATACTTATACTAAAAAATAAATTATGTATTTCTATATATGTTTCATAGTTTACCTTTTTATATTCAAACAATAAAAATGCTACTGCGGAAACTTGCTTAGTAACAATAAAACTATAATTAGTTAAAGTACAGGGACGTAATCAATGCCCACCATGCAATAAGTATGGGGAGTTAATTAAGCTAGTGGGACAACCCTACTAATGTTAGGGCAGTAGTTTGAATTGAACATTGCAGACTTGAATCTAGGATGAAGAAATTCTTCCTGCCAAAAGTATGGAGTAGTTCAGTCACACTGTATTCAAATTACATTACGCATACAAAGTTTGGACAATTTATTACAGTTGACTATTTAAACAAATTAAGCTTTAGTTTAACTTATGGGTACGTAGCACTAGTTTAATACTTACTTAAGTTAATAATTTAATGTCAGCCACATAACATATACTTATTGTCTGTTATTGATATTACTCCTGGACGCCACCTTAGTAATGCTATCGCCAATAAACTGACCGGATACGAACACCTCGCCGTCAGGCAGCAAAGGGTAATTGGAAAACACTTCTCTTTGACACCAACTACTCCTGTACAATACAACGAGAAAGTGTCAGTCAATCTTCGATTTCAAATAAAAAAGCTCAGAATTTGTTTAGTGTAATCTTTAAGTAAAAACTTGTTGTCTTACCATTAAAGTTGTAAATAAGTTAATACAAACGGAACAAGAATAATCAAGCCTATTTTATCAAGCTACTGTTGGTATCAATTAAAAATCGAAAGTTAAATAATTCATTTTGCATTTTAGATTTAATTCACTCCTCTATACATAACTTAATGTACAAAAAGTTATTTTTCAATATAACGGCACAAAGCTGGTACAAAACGTCAAGGTATAGCAGAAGATCGATTGATAACAATTATCAAATATTACCAATAATTCTGAATCACTCTGAAACAGTAATTTTTTATATTGTAGTGCTATTTGCTTTAGTAAATTTACTCGTAATTTAACTGTGATAAATTATTTTTGTCAAACATATGAATATTACCTTAATGAGTTTACATGTATACTCCGGAAATTAAGCCCAAAATAGCGCTAGATTAAACTGTTCGTAAAAATTTTAACTCTGATTTTACAATCATTCGAGGATTGGGAAACCTCTATGTATACGATAGAATGAAGATATTTTTGAAAATAATTATTATACAACACAAAAGGTCTTCTCTGGCTAACTTGTGTTTACAATAGTTCCGTAAAACACGGATCCTTTGGCTGTAGGTAAGTATTTCACAACGTAAACAACAACAAAACCGACAACACTTTCTCACCAACCTATATCGGATAAGAGGATAAGTAATATGATATTACTTCTGTGCTGTTTTCGATATCCTCACGTACTCACAGTATTAAAGATTGAATATCAATAATTTTCATTAGTGGTGCCTTTTATCAATATCGTTGTGGCACTTCGACAATAAAACTCAAAAAATTGTCTACACCTTCATTAATATTGTAATTTAACCGTCAATCTAATAAGAATAAATCTGTTCCAATAAATGTCTTAAGAGAAATATTGTTTTAAACTATCTGATGTGGAAATGGATTTTCATTGAATATTATTCTAGGAAATCTATAATAAGGTATTATTAATTTTTTATGCACCCTTAATATCCAGTGCTTAAAAAGCATGTACCCTAAGTCCATTTAGTTTTATGCATTGGAACAGGAAGATTGTTACATTCTATTTTTTTCAGATTTTTAAAATGTTTGGAAGATAAATCATTGTAATTCAAAAAATGATGGCAATGATTGTATTTTGGAATTATTTCCCCCCCTTACGTCACATTTAAATACAGTCCCAGGAAGTAACAATGCATCCTGTCGTTCACTTAATGCAGTTACCTAAAATATACAGATATTTACCCCACGTCATGATCCACTCGAAACTCGCTAATACTTGCATTCCTCACATTAAAATAAAATAAGCTATTTTGACGTTAATGAGTTTAAAAGCTTATTCTCATAAAATTAGAGTATTTTAAAGTATAAAAGCTAATAGAAGCAAGAATGATAAGAATAAAGGCACTCAAGATTGGAGAGCCTCAGTACCTAATCGAGAGGCCCTTGTACCGTGGGGAGGTTTCTGAACGAAACCCAGCCAGGACGTTAAGCTTCACTTCCCTAGGCTGAGGCTGGAAGTTGGGAGGAGGGGCTTCGCGCATTCCAGCCCCCATCAGATTTAATGGTCTTCCTGGACACATCAGAAATGTTTTATATTGCGCTATATATAAAGTAGAAATTGTAGAAAATTATTAAGCACAACATTTTATAGATAGGCCTAGACTAGTACCTGTATTGTTGTAATGTGTATATATTACACAGGTGCTTTGTATTGATAATTCAGTGCTAGATCTTGATTTGACAGGAGTATATTTAAAACAACAATGATTCACTATAATATGGTCGCTAAATAAAATGCATTTTTATATATTTTGTATATTTATCAGTTTTATGTGAAGCGGCTAAAACCTCTTATTGAATGTATTGACGCAAAAACTTTCTTACAAGTCTCTCAATCAGTCCATCTTAGAGTACGGTCTGCCTCCATTTTTCAACTTTATCATATTATCAATATTAAGGTAGTACAGTTCCATCTTCAGTAACGTTACGAATAGATGTAAAATTGATCAAAGATCGGTAATGAGGTATCACAATGGCTTTAGTTTCTACACTGTTTAGTTGAAGTTCATGTTTACTAGTCCAGTCCAGAACATTTTTGCTTAGTCCGAGACCCAATAACCATAATCATTGACTTATAATATGTTAAAATACAAATAAACAAAACTCTCCATTGAGTTTTGTATTTATTATTCCTTTTACTTCATTTACAGTAATAAATATTAAGTACTAACCTTTCTGGTCATGGTTTAGATCATCAGGTCGCGCAGTCGATTTAGAAGTTATAAGCAGAGAGATGCATTATTCTTGGCTAACACTCATTCTATTTATTCATGAAACAGAAGTTTAATTATTATTTTGTTATAACTTATTTAATTATACATATGACAATGAAATATAGTTTTGCATCTCTGTCACTATAGCTTCAGTTTGAAATTGTTTATCTAGTCTAAGTCCAAGTCGCTGTGACACACGCTCTGAACAGCAAGGAACTGCCTCCATGCGGTCTTGCAGGTGAGGAGGTACCATGCTGGGACCGCATATGTGAGCACTGGTCGTATCAGAGCCGTGTAGAGCAGGACCTTCGTCTTGGTCGGTAGCTTCGTGGAGTTGAGCAGGGGGCCGATGCTGCCAAAGCCCTTCCTCGCTTGGCCACAGATCCTCTAGACGTGGGGTGTGAAGGTCAGCTTGGAGTCCAGGAGTACCCCCAGGTACTTGACTGAAGTCTTCCACGGTATGTCGTCGCCGTTGAGTGACAGGTGACGGCCGTCCGCTTGTCTCCTTGTCCTTGTGAAGTTTATGGCTTCACATTTGTCAACGTTGACCTTGATCCTCCACTTGGTCAACCAGGGCTCCAGTAGGTGCAGCTGCCGCTGGATGTAGAACCCAGCCATCCTCAGGTTGGCAGAAGTGGCCGTCAGGAGCGCATCGTCCGCGTACAGGGAGAGCTGCACTCTCGGAGCGACAGGAAAGTCGTTTGTGTACCACAGGTACAGGATCGGGCCGAGGACTGATCCCTGTGGCTCCAGATGTCACTGGGCGGGTCGTTGAGGTGGATCGGGCAACGCTGACGGAGAAGGTCCGGAGGTGGAGATAGCTGCGGAGCAGCCGGAAAATCCTGCCAGGCAATGGAGACGATGACAGCTTGAAGAGCAGTCCCTCGTGCCACACCTTGTCGAAGGCTTTGCTTACGTCTATCAGGACCGAAGTGGAGTGGTGCTTCCTTCCTACAGCTCCGGTGATGTTGTTCAGGACTCTGCGAAGCTAAAGGGTGGTGGAGTGGCCGGTTCGGAAGCCGAATTTTTATGTCCTGATAGACGTGAAGAACTCCTCAGGGAATCTCGCCAAGACGATCTTCTCTAGAATATTGGAGAGCACAGGCGGGAGGGAGATTGGCCTGTGGTTCTCCGGGAAGAGAGGGTCCTTGCCGGGCTTGGGTATCATGATCACCTTGGCATCCTTCCAGGTGGTCGGGAAGTGAGCCATGCGTAGGCATGAGTTGAAGATGCAGGTGATCGTGACGATCACCCAAGCCGGCAGTTTCTTCAATGCTGGAGTTCCTAAGGAGTCTGGGCCAGGGGCCTTCTTCGGGCGAAGGCGGCGAATGTGGTCTTGCACTTCAAGTGTAGTCACAGTGAGCAGTAGGTCGTCTTCTTCATTTTGGTATTCCTCCAGGAAGTTTTCAATCATTTCGCACTTGTCCTCGTCGTAGACATCCGCGTGTGGGGAGAATTGGGGGAGAATCCCCTCGAAGTGCCCTGGAGATTTTTCAGATGCCGCCGACACCACAGTCAGCTTGATGTTCCTCAAAGTTATTCCACGCAGCCGCTCTGTGTTCAGCCAGGAGACAAGAGCACTTCCTGCCTTGGTGGTTGTAGGTCTGCTTGGCGTGGGGACATCGGGACAGCTGATACTCCCTCGCAGTCTGCGACGAAGGCGAATCTCCTCTCTCAACTCCTCGGGTAGAGGTGGAGTGATGTCAGTCCGGGAGAGAGGAGATGACGAGGCCGTCATAGCTTTTTGGAGGATGGAAGTCAAGTCGTGTACTTGTCGGTCTAGCTGGTCCGGCGACCCGGCAGGAGGTGGTGGTGGCCGATGTCTGTCAGCGAGGTGGTTTGCAAAGTGGTGCCAGTTGATCTTGGTGGGACGACTAGGAGAATATGATGGCGCTCCGTCGTCGGAGAGGTTGAAGACAACTAGCACGTGGTCTGACGAGAGATCAGACACTGCAAACACCTCGATGTGTCCGTCCAGCAAGCCAGCTAGACCGATGTCCAGTATGTCCGGGAGGTACCGTCCATTGTGATTGTAATGCTTATGCTCCTCAGGTGTCAGTAGTTGGATGTGGAGTCGGTTGTCCAAGAGACAGTGGAGACTTCTGCCGTTGGAGTTGGTGTTCCGGCATCCTGGACTGGGGCAATCTCCAGTTCGGCTCCGCTGTAGGGGATGGCAATCCGGGTGATCTCAGCTCCTGGGACAGGGACTGCTGCCAGGAGACGATGGGTCACTCGCCGATGCACCGTGATCGCCGAGCCTCCGCAGGGTCGGTTGTTCTGCAGCTGCCTATCGGTGCGGTATATCTGGTAATTGGGGATATTGAAGCAATCTGTCGCCCTGAAGTGAGTCTCCTGTAGAAGAGCGACGTCCACATCAATTTCAGTTAGTAGCTGACCGAATTCCAACCGCTTGTTTGTAGCTCGTCGGCGTTCCAGCTGACAACTCTCAGCTTACCCATGGACGGTGGCGGAAAACATGTCTATGAGGCGTAAAATCAACGCCACTATGTTGGTCAGCTGAGAAAGAATTTGATTTAGTCTTACCTTGAGATCCTGAGGCAGGAGGCAAGCTGGGTGAGAAGTCGGCGTGATGTTTTGTGTGGGCGGCTGGGCTTGTAGTTCAGGGCTGGAAGCAGGCTTAGGTGGCTCAGCACGAGATCTCGGTGTGGGCCTGGGTCACGATGCCAAAGCTATCTCCATGGAAAGCCTCGACGGCCTCTTCCGGCGATAGGGTGGCTGGGAGACCTTTGATCGCCACCTTGAGGAGGCGCTCAGTGGTCATGGCGAAAGTGTGGAACTTCAGCCCTTGTTCCTGTAAGTACCTATGTAGTTGCCGAAAGTGAGCCGGTGCTCGCCTTCAGCCGTAGCGTCCGAGCGGTGCAGATTGCCTCCAGGTCGCCCCCAACCAGCTGTTTGATGGTAACAGCATGGCTGGCCCATCCTTTGGGGACGTCCAGGATGATGGGAGGAATGCGTGGCCCTCGCTCGACGTCCATGTCTTCGCCTGCGTTGGTGTCCGTCCGTCGGCTTTTCGGTGGAAGAGTCGGAGCTGGAGCCGCTTGTCGTTTCCGCAGACTCGCGGCGGGACGGCCTGAAGTTCCAGAGTTGGCCTCAGAAATAGCTGGATCCATCAGCTGGGCAACTGGAGCAGAAGTTCCCGGTCCTGTCAGGTGGCCTTTGGAAATGCATTTTTGGGATTCCGACCGGCGTGGGTTTCCCTGGCACTTGGTCGCCGCACCCTGGCAGCTCTCGTGGGTAATCCCGACTTCACCCGGGCCCTGTTCTCCTGTCCCGGGTGACACGGCGTTGCTGGGTTGAGATGTATTCGGCAGGGCGTGGATAGTCTCCAATGGGCCATCGGAGGTCTCCATCAGGCCGTGGGAGGTTGCTGGGGAAGCAGGAGCCGCAATCCGGGCCTCTTTTTCAGAAGAATTAACCCTAAAAGTCGAGGTGGATGCTTGACCAGTCAGTAGTCCTTTATTCATGTAAACTTTACGTGGGCTCTTGTTTTTCTTGATTTTTAATCTTCTTTGATCTTCTGAGTCTGAACTCTCTGAGCATTATAAGGGTGAATATTTCTTGTCTTCATCTATGTCATCACTATTATCAATCAAATCTTTGAAAATATTAAATCTATTACTATTTTGCTGATCCATTGTTTTATTATGTAAACAGATTTTCCACTGTTTATCTATTCTACAAATAGAGAGAGAGAGCTCTAGTGTAGGTTTTAGTAACCAACAGAATGAATAAAAATGTATAGACTATATCTTTTACAAAACTTTATATATAACACTGTGTTGAAATTTATTGAGTTTTAACAATTTAAAATTAGTTAGTAAGGCAATACTAATTTAGCCAGCTGGTACAAATTATATTTAATTTATTTTTATTATTTAGCCTTCTAAAACGCTAAAAAGATTGCTTTAAACAATTAGTAAGGAAATACTTCTCACAAACAGCTGTATATATTTTATCAATTACGTAAAAGTGTTACATAATCAACATTGATTTGTCTACGTAGAATATAATTATCACCTATTCTCGTTGGACCCTTTTGTTACAGAGAGGATTACAGCTAAAATTGAGGTTCATAACTTCCCTTTACAAAATGAAGGGAAATTTGTTAAAAATCCTTATATAATAATAGAAATTCGAATAAAAATGTCAGCAATGGACTGTATTTAATGGACTTAGTTATAAAAAAGCCTAAGTATTAATACAATATATAATAAATGCTTGTTACTTTATGAATCGTTCTAGTTATGGCCTTGTACTTTAAAAATATAAACTCGAAATATTATAATAAACCTAAAAAAACCATTAAATAAAGGTATGTTTTACATACTAAAAAAATTCATAATCTTGGGTAAATGAAATATAATTATAACCTAGAATGCAGTTTAATAAAATCGATTAAAATTAAAATTATTTAAGATATATCCATATTCTTAAATTTTCCTTCACAACACATTTTTATATAATCACGGATATTTATTATAATAGTTTTCTCAAGCAGGTATTTCCCTGAATCCAAACTGTAGCTATCACATATACTGCACAACTAATTTTATTTCGTCATGACACCGAAAATAATAAATACAAGCTGTAAGGTTTAAAACCTAAGTATTACAAACATTCAACGAGTCCCGTAATGCTTTGATATTAGTCAAAATTTAACTTTGTATAGTTAATGTTGTGTGGATGAGCGCTCTGGTGCACACTTATGTAACTAGATGTAAGGGTCACAAATTATAGAATATATGCCTATTTAATAATTTAAACTCCAGGTTTTTGAAATCTTGGAATTTTGAAAATTTAACTTGGTTTAGTTAGGCGATCTTAATCTTTGATGGTATTCATACACTAAAATAAAACATTTGTGAATATTTAATTTCCTACAAAATGCCGTAGGGCCGACTGTGTGACATTGGTAAGAATATACTTCTCTTGAACAACTATAACATTTTTATCAAGTATGCATAAACACGTAAATACCATCGTCTCCATTGCCTGGCAGGATTTTCCGGCTGCTCCGTAGCTATATCCACCTCCAGACCTTCTCCGTCAGCGTTGCCCGATCCACCTCCACGTCCCGCCTAGTGACATCTGGTGTGCCACAGGGATCAGTCCTCGGTCCGATCCGGTACCTGTGGTACATAAACGACTTTCCGGTCGCTCCGAGAGTGCAGCTCTCCCTGTACGCGGACGATGCGCTCCGCACGGCCACTTCTGCCAACCTGAGGATGGCTGGGTTCTACATCAAGCGGCAGCTGCACCTACTGGAGCCCTGATTGAGCAAGTGGAGGATCAAGGTTAACGTTGACAAATGTGAAGCCATAAACTTCACAAGGACAAGGAGACAAGCGGACGGACGTCACCTGTCACTCAACGGTGACGACATACCGTGGAAGACTTCAGTCAAGTACCTGGGGGGTACTCCTGGACTCCAAGCTGACCTTCACACCCCACGTCAAGAGGATCTGTGGCCAAGCGAGAAAGGGCTTCGGCAGCATCGGCCCCCTGCTCAACTCCACGAAGCTACCGACCAGGACGAAGGTCCTGCTCTACACGGCTCTGATACGACTAGTGCTCACATATGCGGCCCCTGCAAGACCGCAAGGAGGCAGTTGCTTGCTGTCCAGTGCATGTGTCTCCGGCGGGCCACTGGGTCGCCCTGGTTCGTGAGGAACACCGTAGTCAGGGCTTCGTCCAACGTCCCTACCATCAGGAGCTTCGTAGAAAGCCTGAAATCGAGCCTTGAGGAAGCTGCAGATTCCTCACCGTGGGATCACATCCGTGAGCTTCGCGCCCAGGAGGTCCCCCAACTGCGTCTTCCCACGGATGACTGATGACATCAACTACAACTTCGACTGCACCACGACACTTCACCCCACTGACAGGTAGCGAAAGCTACTAGGGCTTTGACCCTCGAGACACAAGGCAAAAGCCTAACCGGCAGAGGCCTTGAAAGATGTGGGGGATCCACCCCCCCCCCACAGTCACAGCGACTTGGACTTGGATTTGGACCAATATGGAGCCACAATTTATAGAAATAATAGTAAAGATATTCTCTCTGCACATACTATGGGGACAGAGAGGATTGAAAACAGAGCAAACACAAACTTTTGGTTGATTATTATTGTGAAAACTTGATACAAAAATTGTGATTTCTTAAGAATAAAAGGAACTCATATGTATGTCTTGATCCTTGACCTGGCTACCATGATCCTACTGGATGTTTCCCGGCATGCTGGAGATTGGAACGAATTTGGAATATAACATTGAACTTTTAAACCCCTAAACAGTTACAGCCTATTGTCGACATATAGGCACCATTAGTAAGCACCGTATTAAACAATCCATAATTTTGTGCTGTTACTTTGAAATCTCGGGCTTTGAAGGGTTAAAATAGCCCAAAATTATCTTAGCTGTTTGTATGGATATACGTATGTATTCTGTATGTTTTAGCTCAAGTTTCTTTGATTAACGGTTATATTTTCACCTTCATTGAAGTTATCTACTGCGGAATATTGAGTATATTATTGACAGACAATACACTTGTTTTGGTTCTCATAGGACAAGATGCTTATAAATTACACCTAGTCCTAAGGACCTTTGCGCTGATCCCGGAGTGAGAGAATATTTTGGATGTGAAAGGTTTGGTGGGGAGCCGCCTCCTACCGAGATCTACCATGAGGAAAAATTTAGAGCACTAATCTCAAGTCATATCCCCTCGAAAGAAGGGGAGGCCAGCTCTGAACCAGCTTCTCTCCAATCAAAGCAGACAGAGAGTAACACTCTTATGTTGAGACTAGCAAGAACCTTTGACACTTGGGGAACGAACCCCACCAACTCCGACAGTCATATCCTGCAGTAGACTTCACCTATCGAATAAACTCTTGCACCCCAGAATATCGAAATTTACGGTTAGTCATGGGACGCTCGTGGACATCCATAAGGTTGCCAAATTTATGTGACAAATCCGATTTTGCCGTGCCCAGTGGTAGGTGCAACTGGAAGTTATAATCCAGCCAGAATTGAACCCTCCTGGCTTTTAGAAAACCCAGGCACCTTGTGGCATCTGCCGCAGTTGCTGTATTATTTCTCATCTTACACCAACAGTCGATGTAACTTTCATCTATGCTCGCACGCAGAAATAATTGCTATAGAGTCAATGATGTAAATAAAGTAAAAATTTTTAAACTTAGTTTTTCCCCTTACATTTTGGCGTCACTAATCAGGGATATTACATGGTATTGCAATTTGGTATATGTATATCTAAAATTACAGGTCTCAAGTATAATTTAACTTGAACGTGTCTGTAATACAATAATTAATACTAAATACATTTTACTTTAAGATTCAGTCCTATGAATCGCTAATAAGATATTATTAGGTTGTGATTCACTTTGTAATTTTCGCTTGCAGTTGCCTTGTTAAAATTAATGAATAAATGCCACATACACTTGATTTATAATATTGAAAGTTACATATGTGTGGGGAACGTCATGGAAACAAATTATTTCCGTAATGTTCATCTATTACCTTTAAATTTAGTATACAACTTAATTTTTACATATAAAGAATGAGTTCTATGATGGTCTTGTTCAACCGTGGATTCTGGATAAGCGTTACTGAATTATTTAGTAGACTGACACAATTTATATGTTGCCTGCCAGGGTGGTGTAAACATTATTTTCTGTATGGTTTATATATGTATATATATATATATATATATATATATATATATATATATATATATATATATATATATATGAGTTCTATGATGGTCTTGTTCAACCGTGGATTCTGGATAAGCTTTACTGAATCATTTAGTAGACTGACACAATTTATTTGTTGCCTGCCAGGGTGGTGTAAACATTATTTTTTGTATGGAGTATATATGTCTATCTGACCGCAAATAAAATCACTATATTCGTGAAGTTGTGCAAGCAACACTAGCGAAGCTTGTTACATGAGTAATGGTGTGACATATCACTGCCTCTTTTATTGAATTGTATAAAACATTATTAATAATAAATTTGGGTAAATATTCATTACAATAAACTGCTTATTACTTTCGGAACCTCTACGTAACTCTCTTCCGAGAATTTAAATGTCTAAACAACATCCTAAGTAGTGAACTGGACAATGGATTCAAACTGTTACAATTATCTTGAATGTTACATTACAAAACCCACACGTTATAACAATGCAGCTTTTGTTCTCCAAGGTTTGTCTAAGCTGGAGAACACTTTACGGTTTCTCCAGTCACAAGAGAGTTACAATCACAACAATTACTTATTGTATGTAATAGTTTTTATTTCAAGAACGTAGTCTTTTTGCTTTTCTGGAAAGAACATAAGTTTATTTTTTAATAAATCGTTAAAGTTTAACTTTATTGTAATATTCTTTTTAAAGAAATAATGATTTTGTAACTTGAGAGGAACGGCAGATCTAAAAATCAGATTATTTCGTACCAAGCTAGTACATTAACTAAGAAATTGTTGTTTTAATTTAAGAAGAATTTATCTTATTCAATTTTAATAATATATTTATGTAAATATTAAAATAATTTATATTTATCAAGACTTTAAGAATTTTATCATTATAAAATGCATCGAAACTTGTCCCATTTGATGGAGAAATACCGACATTGTGCTTTTTACTACTTAAAAAACGATAGCCTCACTTTATTATTACTATTATTTTACTTTTTTGTTGTATAATAACCAATTTTATCCGAAATTCGCTTTTGGAAAATTAATTACTTCCAAATAATGTGACATTGTAATAAAAAGTAAAGAACACAATTATTACTGCGTTTACAGGGAAGAAATAAATGGCGGCAAGACCAGAAGGATCACTAGGCATGCATCCATTAGTGAACAATGTAGTTGCAATTTTACATGCTTAGTCTTGATTAAACCTATGCAGAAATGTTGGTTTTATGAGAGAAGGATTCTTCCAGTTTCATGGAAAATTTCTCAAAATGCAACTGGCAACCAAGGAATGCAAATAAGTCATCAGGATTTTTCCTAATTTTATATATATATATATATATATATATATATATATAAAAGCATTTGAAATATCCAATGCAATGCTATGCATAAACCTTGGTCAGTAAAGTGTCGGTAAAGGTTCCGTTTCAATAAGGATAATACCTTTCAGTTTTTTATGTCGGCGTGTATGAATACTTAAAGTGGTTTTATAATTTTAATAATACTATATTCTAATAAATTATACGTTTTATATACTTATGTGGCACAAATGATTGCATGTCACTATTATAATGATATATACAAAATAAATTTTTATCTAAAAACTGAATTCAAAGTACCACACATAAGAGTATTTCAAAACAGAAAAAACTAAAAGTGGTTTTAGTAACAATTTTACACATAGTTTCATAGATCATACTGATATAGTTAGGCAGTTGCATTAGATATGTTCAAACATGTTAAGAGTTGTAACTGCATTGACAACTAGCCCTACGATCCTGTCAAAGTTTGTACTGACCAGTCAGATACATAGCTTGTTGTTACTAAAGTTCACATACACACAAAAATTAAATTCTGTATCAAAGTTAAACCGCAAGCAGTCAGGCCGAACCTGCCATATATAAAAGTTAAATATAAAAAACTTTTAGGGCAACCAAAAACCAAGGACTACACCTCCCAACCACAGCAAGTCAAGCTGAACCTGCCTTATTAACGGTGTGAAATATATCTCTTTCAGTGCAACCAAAAACCGAGGACTGGTGATGGAAGAAATTGAATGAATTAATCACACACCAGACAACCACAGCAAGTCGAGGTGAACCTGCCTTATTAACGGTGTGAAATATATATCTTTCAGTGCAACCACAAACCGAGGACTGGTGATGGAAGAAATTGAATGAATTAATCACACACCAAACAACCACAGCAAGTCGAGGTGAACCTGCCTTATTAACGGTGTGAAATATATATCTTTCAGTGCAACCACAAACCGAGGACTGGTGATGGAAGAAATTGAATGAATTAATCACACACCAAACAACCACAGCAAGTCGAGGTGAACCTGCCTTATTAACGGTGTGAAATATATATCTTTCAGTGCAACCACAAACCGAGGACTGGTGATGGAAGAAATTGAATGAATTAATCACACACCAGACAACCACAGCAAGTCGAGGTGAACCTGCCTTATTATCGGTGTGAAATATATATATTTCAGTGCAACCACAAACCGTGGACTGGTGATGGAAGAAATTGAATGAATCAATCACACACCAGACAACCACAGCAAGTCAAGCTGAACCTGCCTTATTAACAGTGTGAAATATATATATATATATATATATATATATATATATATATATATATATATATATATATATATATATATATATCTTTCAGTGCAACCACAAACCGAGGAATAGTAAGGAAATTTCCTTTGTTTTAAACAAATCTCTATATCTCGGTTAGCCAGACTTATCAAATACGATTCTGTTTGTATGTCTGTGAAGAATTAATTGGCGTATATAACTTGATATTTGGCATCCAACATCAGCTTTTTACACGACCCATAGTATATCGTACCTTGTTATAGAATATTGAAGGGACTGTGTACGCAGCGCCGGGAGTAGTAGGAGTAATAGTTTAGTCTAATTTGGGAATAAAATACGTTCCATATCTATACAAATTTATCAACACACGGTACTCGAATTGAGAAGGTGCTGAATAGAAGGGGACATATTCATGCTCAAAAACCCAACTAGTTCAATAAAGCATAAAGTAAATGATAAATGGAATCTTAAAATAACCAAAAAAGAAAATATCTTAAGAGCAGATAGCGTTTAACTGTCAAAAAGCTGAAAATATTTCATAAAATAATCAATTTAAAACGTTTTCTTATTTTATTGGTAGTTTTTAGTAGGAAATAGAGGAAGCCATTTGACAAGACGATGGAAAATGTTTATAATTTTTTAGGAATAAATTAAATTATTGTTTTATGTAAATTCTTTAGAGTATTTTAAGGGGGTTCGGTATGCCTTATCCTTCCCATGTTAATTTGGCCAATTTTATGTATCTTTTTCTCAGAAACCTTTAAAGCTATTATAATCAAACTTTAGGACACTACTATTTAGACTTTTGTTTACATTTAGAGTGGAAGACATTATAAAAATTTATTTTAAATTTTTATTAAAAAATTATAATTATAAATTTTTTATTTACAACAAATTAAATAAAAACTTCTTTTTTTAACTTTGTTCCGCTCTAAATGTTAACAACGGTCTAAATAGTAGTGTCCTAAAGTTTGATGATGATAGCTTTAAAGGTTTCTGAGAAAAAGGTACATAAAATTGGCCAAATTAACATGGGAAGGATAGGGCATACCGAACCCCCTTAAGCTAATGTGTCTAAATTATAATCAATTCTCTTTATTAATTATATAACTGTTTTCTAACTTGAATGATGAACACGCTTTTCAATCGTAATTTACTTAACATGAAAAGCGATGTGACTTTAATTCAGTTTTCATTTTTAACCGTAAAGTATTATTACATATACTTCTAAAAACAAAGTAATGTATTTCTAGCGATTTATCAGCGTGTAATTCTAATATCATATCATTTTTGGGACGAAAATTAACTTGCAATATAATTTCTAATCTTAAATTTACCCTACAAATCAAGGTTATCTGTCATATTGTACATTTCAAACATTTGGAAATATAATATCTAGCAGTCTATGTAGGAATAGCATTTACATGTAAATGTCTTATCTGGGATACGTGCAATGTCACATTACCATGTTATCTGGTATTGCAGCAACTCTTGAATGTGTTCGTATCACAGAATAACATATCTTGTAATATGTCAAGTTTTGCCAACCCAACTGCTATACATTTGTAATACTGTTATTATACTGTATTATAATATATAACTTAATTTACTTTAAGCCGAGTTTAAGCACAATACGGTCAGATTTCAATGACTAGTTGTGTAATGTGAGGTTTACGGGAAAATAATCTAAACGACGTTTACACGTATTTCAATGGATGATTTGCGAATGTTATTTTCAGCTCCAAATTAAATATGATATCAATGGCAGTATGAGTTTTCAGCCCATGTTAAATAATTTCATGATTTAAATTACAAAATTATTATAGCATAAATGTATTTTATTCCAATATAGTAAAAGAATATAAATTAAAAACCTTACGGTTGCATCATACAATTGGCTTGATTATTTACTTAAAAATAACCAGTACTTTCAAAGGGACATAATATAAATATTCACTGCAGTCACAAAAACTCGAACGTACACGAAACAACAGAACCTATCATTATTTAAATTATGTTCCCCAAGATTCTCCGCAACGATTCATTATATTTTGGCATGCAACAGCAGTAAATTATTATCATACTGAAAATTAAATATTTAAAGGTGACAATGCATTCTAATAAGATCTTTGTAAAACTTTTTAACTTAAATAGTCCATTTATTTTCTCTTGTAAAGTGGAAGAGAGTTCTGTTGGTATTCACTGTAACTGAATACATTAAAAATATGAATGTCATATTTGTACTCAAATCTGTGAATAGAGTTAAAAGTAATTTAGTAGTGAATTTTGATACTAAGTTACGTAGACACAAATTTTAACTTGTTTTAAATATTTACTCTACTATAATATGCCAGAAAGATATCTCCTGGTCATATTTTATAAAATAATTCATTTGGTAATCTTAACATGATAATCAAATATGTATGAACGGATGTTGAAACACTTGGATATTGTATACAAAATGATTAATTGTAAACCGACTCTTTCTATACACCTAGGTGAAAGAATTTAAACCATAAATTACAAGTTCTTACTGTTTTCCTACAAAACATACGAAATTATTTGTTGATCAAGATAATCATAACCAAACAAGAAAATAAACCCATTGAAAAATTCCTTAAAGATTAAAATCATGTTAATTGTAAACACTTTATAGTTAAAAAAGGACCTTTCTAATGGTTTTTGCTGTGATTATCAATCGCTAAAACTAGGTTGAAAACTGCTTTAGGTAATAAATAGTTAGAGAGAAAACTGAATCGTAAATAATTGAAGTAACTCATCTGGTAGTCCTTGTCTCGATCCTGATCTTTGCCACAGTACTTCTGTTGTAGATATTCTGTCTTGCGTGTTTAAATAATTTGAACGTGAAACTGAACTACGAGTACGAAAAGCGTACTCGTACTTATCAAGCTTTAATCATCGCACTTATTCTTTGTCGAGCTTCTCCCACCTACCGTGTGATTTTAACCCCTTTCTTAAAGAAAACTTGAATTTATCTAAAAACATTACAATATCTCACTTTTATTATTTCCATGGAAATTTAAAAAAAACATTGATATATTCACAGATGTGTACATTTCACCTGTTTGTTTTGTCCCCTAACATGCTTGATTACACCTTGACTACTTCTAGCACTCTTACTACTTGCTTATGTATGCATATACGTGATATAGAAACAAACATGAGATAGCACTTTCCACATATGCCTCGGAATTTGATAGATAGTTTTCTTATTTTTAGTAAAGATTAGGAAATATTAACACATAACTACTTAAAGCAAAATGTAATATATAAGCCCACACTATTCAGTATTGAATAGTATAATTTAATTAATGGGGTAGCGGAATAAACAAGGGAAGGTTTAAAAAAGTTGGTATAGAAATCACATTTTTAATATAGACAGCCTAAATATAATATGTTGTGGGTCCTTCATATTCATTTTGATCACATTCATTATGCAATGACTGATTTTGTAATAGTTGGACATCATATGGGAGCTACGATTAGAACATCCAATTTACGATTAGATACAAGTAAACCAATTTAGGAAATGTCTCAAAAATTTTGTAAATTCAACCTTATGGAATTGTAAGAAAAGTGGTATCAAATGAAAATAAACTCATTTTTAGAATATTAAGTAAGCATCAGTAACGCTTCGGCTATATTTCACCTAAGGCAAAGGTCCCCTAATAGTTTCTTGCACTATAAGATGGAATAATATCCTCTTCCTCAAAAATGTCAGTAATTATTTTTAATTTCAGTGCTATAAGAGGTTTCTACGTATCTGAGTTAACGTTAGAGCTTTTTTGGTTTACTGCAAGCTACTTGTTTCCATCTTTTCCAAGCCATAAGCCTCGTTGCTAATATTTTTTACTTTACTTTTGAATTGATCGTTAAAAGTACAAATTACCATACTCAATATGTTAAGGTACATAAAGGAATAAAGACAGTTTTTGAATGATAGACCATATATAATAATTGAATGACTTATTTATTGATGGAATAAAAATTAATAATTTTGCAAGAGATTTACAGCAGAATGAATTAGCTATTCTATAATTAGCTATAAAGACAGTTGAATTCTGATTGTATGAAAATACAAAACTTCTCGCTTCACAGTGATGCAATCTGTAGTGATCTGTTTTGTAAGGTCGTCGGAAATAATAATTTCCGAATATTAAATTGTTAGAAAATATAGTTAAATATCTTATGGGACAAAGCGACACAGTCAAGTTCTCCAAGGAACGATCCTCTTTCGCATTTCTCACTGCACAAGCCAATCATCAGTTATCATCCGAGAGATAAAGATAGATATGTACAATGCCAGTGACAACGTTCTGCTGCTAAGATTACCAGTGAACCAGCAACAGCATGAAGTTAATTCTTTCAAGTAATCCATAGTTTTCATCATATTTATTGTATTTTAAATATGAAACTTGAAAAATAAAATCTGAATTTTTTATTCTTAGGAAGAAATTTCCACATTTTGAAATATTTTTCTTCAAGAAACTATTACAATATTAGTTCAACTCAATACTCGGATGTGACTCTGACAGCTGTCGGTGGTTCAAGAGTTAAAGTGATACTGAATATAAAACGTACGCTTAACATTTCGTAAAACAGAAAAAATTTGACTTATTTTATAGTAACAAATTACAAGGAAGTGGATACCAGTAAATAAAGCTTAGTCATTCTGCCTAGGAATAAATTATAAACAAAAACTGCTTCACCAGAAGTGTTCAGTATGTGAAACTGCAATACTGTCTTCAATTGTCTATAAAATGAAGATCAGAACCCAATTGATGTTATCAATAATTATACAATGCGTTAATATTATTATTTGCAAGAAGTTCTCGACTTTTACGCAGGATTACTACTTAAGAACACAGCTCGCAGAAATTCGGTGAAAAAAGTGTTGTGTGTGATGATAGTTTTATCGAAATACCCACTGCCATAATTTGTTTATTTTTCCAATAATCTTATTTAACTGATAAAACACTACAACCTATACATTTTAAAGGTAGAATTAATTGTACAATTTTAAATATTTAGGTGTCTGATAATTACTATTAGGAACTTTAGAAATTATTATTAGGATATTACTATACAGGACATAATTACCAAAATAAAAAAAAACACAAAATATATGTTGACAAATGTAAATGGACAACTGAATTATTTTAAGGCTCCTAGGAATTCAATAGTAAAACTTTAATCCAATAATCTATGAAAAATTTATATTGTTTTCTAAATTTACTGAACCTCATGATCGAGATATCATGATGAGGGTTGGTTCAACTCTGCACACAGATTCTCCAATATGTGCAGGTTTCGCCTTTGCACAGTGAAATAAGTACCTTATGCGCCAAAATAATCAGTACTGACTTTGTAATGCATCGCATGCAAGTAAAAAACATTTTCAGGTGATCTCATTACATGTTCTAAAGGCGTTTAAACAATTAATAAGATAAGGATTTTGGAGCATCGTGGATAAAAAAGCAACATTCAATAATAAATTTTTTTCAACTAAGAAATCAAAGATATATAACAAAATATATTCTTTTTCAATTTTTTTTTATTAAAATGATTTATTAAGATCATTTTCTTATTATTAAATAAGACTATGTAAGGGAAATGTATACAAAAACAATTTAACTCCAGATTCTGAAAAAAACTTTAAGTTTTTCTTAGTATAAACTATAATTACTTACAAAACATGAATAGAACAGCTACTCAAAAATTTTTATTGCTTATAATTCATAAACATCTAAACTATCAAGCTCTTTTCCTTTGTACCAGCAGTTGCTTATTTTAACGATCCAGCATCTTTTTATTTTTGAAGTCCTGAGATTGTTTTTTTTTCGGATCGGAAATTGAGAAAATATCATTCCAAATAATCTTTCCAGTACGAGAAGCTTTGAAAGTAAATAATTTAAACTGCCAAAATTAAATAAATTCATTTTCCATCATTCCTTTAAATACTTGGGTCCGAAACTTTTTAACAATTTCCGCTTTACATAAAAAATGCGACTAATGAAAAATATGTTTCCCGGATGGCAATCACTTGGATTTATTGCCAACAAGACATACGCTACCTCACAAGCTTCTTAGTAGAGCAGCCTATATTTTTATTCCATACAAACACTATTTAAACTTTTACACATATGTTCTCTATACTTTATTATGTATTATACTTTTTAAATTCAATTCATTAAGATCAAATGTTACAGCTGGAGGATACAAAGACTTTCAAATAATGCTAGGCTGTTATGATTCCTATTTGTAATTTTTATAAAACCACTGGTTACAAAACTTGCCACAAGTGGCCAGTTTAATTTGTCAAATGTAAATATGCATGTATAGCCATGTTGTTTTATTAAGAGAAATAAAATTCATAAATTTATTCATATTCATAATGGGTGTATAATATGTCTTGTCATATGAATCTTTATAATTACTTATATTGGTTATATGAACCTATTAACTCTGATACAAATATTTATCAGGTTTGTTAAATAATATATTCTGGTAAGTAATATACATAAATAAACTGTGAGAAGTTCAAATTCGATACTTTTTTATTTCATATTTGTGTGAACAAAGCATTTCCAATACACGTATATAATACAAATACCATTTCGGCAATGCAATATAGGAACTATCGCAATAATAAGAGAATGTACCTCGTACCTCTCCCCCAGTTTCTGCATTCTCTACTTGCTTTTAGCTTTGTGCTCTTCTGCTAAGTGCTTTTCGGATATCTACCAAGTGTCTTTCCCGATATCTAACCAGAATCCTTTCGAATAAATTCCCACTTTAGCACCGTTGTAAACATTTCAAAGTATTTCTATATCAAGGTAGTAGTACCCCACATCACGTGACACGTAACATGCTTCGCTGAGATTGTGCACAATGTCTAACTATAACTCGTTTAATTCTCATAGTTCCTCCGGGAAAATACACACAGACAATCACAGAAAATATTAATTGATATTAAAGGTCAGCCAATTTTTCATTTTTAAAATAAAATTCCTGGAAGATAATATGGCAATATAAGCTCTCAGGGCTGAAAGTAATGGCTATCAAATATTAAGGGTTCAAAGTGTCGGATTTTCCAGTATAAGACATAAGTAGACTACATGTTATATTTGAGTTTTATAGCATGCGTGTTATACCAATATAAATTAATTTAAATAATAAATTTATTTTATATAAATTACATAATATTATTAAATATTTTATATAAACCTCATAACTTGTAAAAGGTTTTTGTTTTAAAACAAAAAAGAAACACGGATAATGAAGCCTTCTAATGACTTTAAAGAAACTTAGATCCAATGAAATTTTCAAGTTCTTATAAGAGTTATCGTTTATTGTTCGGCCATCAAAAAGAAATCTCGTTACCTTTCTCGTAACCTTTCATTTCAAAATGAACAAGAAGGGCTAAATGTTAAAGGATCAGAACGTGACATTTTTTGATTACATCTCTTATTCTTCTCGTACGACAAATTTTACATCAAACAATGGGCTATTCCATACGAAATTTTATTTTTGTTCATATTACATGTTCTGATAAATAGTGATACCTCAAGTAATAGAATATTTTAATTGGAAACATTATTTTTGATGTAGTAGAGAACTGTAGTATTTGTGTACTATCAGGAAGTTTTTCCAACGCGAATGATGATTGTCATGGATATAATGACGAGTGAGGTGTGGTGAAACAATAAGTAAAGATTTAAATTTAAATACATTAATGCTTCGAAAGTAAGGGTCTTAAAATTTCATATAACTTTCAGCTTGTTAACGAATTTATTTATTCTTTAATTTATAGTGTTGTCCTGGTTACATACAACATTAAAACATTAATATAAAATGTTCTTTAATACCAAACCAATTTTCCATAATTTAACTCGGTGTTGCCTTATATATAAATTAAGCTTTGTGGAAACTTTCTACAATAGATCGGTTGGTTATCGAGATATCGTGCGGACAGACGGAAGACAGTAATTTTATTTTGTACATCCTCTCGAGTAATGTAAGCATTTTCACTTATTAAAGTTAATTGGAATCATGATGAATGACTTCCGGCAACTCGCACCAACGAGCTAGCAATGTCGGTTCTATTTAATAGGAGACAATAAGACATATTTCAAACTGATTTATTATTCTGTGAGTTTGCAAGCAAAGATTGACATTTTTATCCTTTTAAAATACGCCTCCTGATATGAAAAAAACCTGAGGTACCTTAACCTTTATTTCTGATCGTTAGTGAAGCCTATTAAGGGCTGGAGAATGTGTATTTATATCTCGAGAGCGAACTGACTTATAACTTGTTCTGTACAGCTTAATTCTTTATAAATATCATAGGAGTTGAATTATAATGCATGTTATAACATGGGATTCACCTGATTGTGTGGACATATTTATATTATTTTATTGGTTGTCCAATATGACAAAGAGGAAATCTTTAAATAATTAAATTTCCCACCAAATTGTGTAAGTTTACGGGGTTTAATATTTGACTTGTAGCATGTTTATTGACCTCGCCTATTTGTAAGTCTTTCGATAAAAATTTGGCAGTACTAATTTCTCTTTGTCTGCTAGAGTTTTCAAAACTTTTTATGTTGTGCCTAAGTGATGTTAAGCTATTAATTATTTCCTAATTCCACATTATAAGGAATACACAATTATCTCAATTAAATTTTGCACAATAATATTATGTTTACATAAATAAATGCATTACTATATATATATATATACCCATTTAAATATTAGTTTGTTTAACTTAAAATGTTCGCTAGAACAAAAGAAATAAAATTTAATTTTTATATTGAATGAGTTTTATAGCAATTATTTACGTAAATGGTGAAATATATTGTATTAAATGAAAGAAACTTAATTATAGAATATACCAAGTTTAATCTTTTAATCATAAGTCAAATAGAATTCACTATTTTCAAATTATTTTTAATATTGCACTACAATAAAATGCCTGAAAGATGTCTCTCAGGCATATTTAACCAAGTAATTCTTTAAGTAATCTTTACACTTTTTATCAAACATGTATATATGTAAAAGGACCTTAAAAAATTAGAGATGATTTTGATGGTAATTGTAAACTGATTCTTTCTGTACACTTAGAGTACTTAAAGGATTTAAATCAATACATCAGGGGTTCTTTCTGTTTTCCCACAAAATATAAGACAGTTATTTGTTGATTATGATAAACTTCTCTAACAAATACAATAAAATAATTTTAAATTTCCTTAAAAATTTAAATCCTGTTAATAACTACAGAGGAACTGTTTCAATGTTTTTTATGTAATCATTAATCGCTAAATCTTGGATTTACACTACTTTGGGTAAGAAGAATAGTTAGACAAAAACTTTGAATTGTAAATAATCAAATTAACTCATCTATAAGTCCTTGTTTCGATCCTGGTCTTTGCCATAGTACTGGATGAATCCCGGTGTAGATTTTCTAGGTCCTGCATGTCTAACGACTTTTACTTATTATACTGAACTACGAAAAGACTCCTGTCCTTATCAAGCTTTTAGCCTAATGTTACTTGAAAAACATTGGATTACATGTACTTTGTTGTTTCTATGGATATTAAGAATATATCAATATTTCCAGTGCTGTATACGTTACACCTGTTTTTATTTATTTTGTTTTTCACCTTCACGTGCTTTTGTTACAATATACTAACATTTAACCGATTATTGTTATCTAATTACCCATACGCACACATACTATATGTAGAGACAAACAAGTTCAGTTACTTGTCTTTTAATATCGTGTTTATGATAAATTATTATTGTTTAGGTACAACATCCACGAACACTATTCGACATTTTTTGTTATTGCTGTACTGTACTTGAACTAATTACAGTTTAATTATTACTAAGCAAGTTTCCGCAGTGTCATTTTTATTACTTGAATATAAAAAGTTAAACTATTACACATATTTAATAATACATAATTTATTGCTCATTATAAATATAAACATATTAGAATATTTTAAAATAGTATGCTTTTATATATTCGTTTTCGGACTTAAAGAGGTCTTTGACCATATCCGCACAGGACCTTAATGCTTTTAGCAAATGTATTCTCTCTTTTTATTAAGAAAATACTTCTATTAAATAAATTTATTGGAAGTTTTAATTACAGTACTCAACTAGATTATTATATGCATGACTAAAATATAATTAAAAACTTAATGATATTTCCCAAATTAAGGTGGAGTCACTTATTTAATGTAGAATTTTTTACCTATAGCAAATTTATAGCTCTCACAAATACCTTAATTAGTTTATATAATTAAGACAAATATAAACTGCATTCAACTTTTATATAACTAGTCCGGACAGTGCAAGTGAGAAATACTCAAGAGTAAAAATCTGTGTATTTTACTCTTTAATGTAATTTTGTTACATGATTTCAAAATTTAATCTCAATAATAAACGCAATTTCATTATTCATTACAAAAAAAGAAATTACCGAAAACATTGATTAATTAAGATAATAGTATGCGATGGTTAATTTGCGCCATCTAAAATATCTCTCCATCCGTTTTTGTGCAATTCCACATTATAAAGGTGTGATCACGTTATATCGAGCTAAAATAATAAACGAATATACTTAAAGATTATATTGATTAACTTTAAGCAAGATTAGGCTCATCGAACTATAACAGTGTACGATGTGTTATTGATACAGGTAGATAATATTAATTAACATACTAACAATAAACTAAACTCACACAGCACGGCTTTCACAGTTCAGGATCTGGCGGGTCACACCATACACCCCCATGCATAATTTAGGTCAATTAGACCTAGTTATATGCATAAATAGGTCAATTAGAACTAGTTATATGCATAAATAGGTCAATTATACCTAGTTATATGCATAATTAGGTCAATTAGACCTAGTTATATGCATAAATAGGTCAATTAGACCTAGTTATATGCATAAATAGGTCAATTAGACCTAGTTATATGCATAAATAGGTCAATTAGACCTAGTTATGTGATGTTAATGGGACGGCAACTCAAAATTACGTTAGAACATATACAGATGCCTATGTGTCTGACAGTATTACAAAAATTAATCTGTTAATAAATAGAACGATTTTAAGTCACATAAGTGTCTTAATTTTGTACCTGTTTTATAGTTTTAACACACAATAGTGTTAATTCTTGTACGTCACACTGTTGCTGGGGTTAACGTGGGTTGTGCAGAGGTGGCAGCTGCTACTTGGCTATCTGGAGGACTCTCAAACGCGGGCTGATCACTCCGAGTAACTGCGGCCTGAGCGTGGCTGAGGTGAACAGCTTGACACTCGGGGCCTCTCCCTGGACTACGTAGTGGCTGAAACCTGTGGTGACAGAATCACATTTGTCCGGCATATGTGAATCGTCCTCAGCATCTGCGGCTTACAACCCCGCCATGATAGCATCTTGACAGTGAAACCTAAATTTTTGTCCTAGATTTTTATACTCATTCCCACTAACGTTAAAGTAATTCATTACAAAGAATATTGAAATTTCAAGTAAATATTTTCCAAACTACTGGTAAGTTTATTATTATGTAGTCCACGTGAAGAAAAATATTTCCAAACATAGCAGAAGCGTTTCCTTTTATTATATTCTTGTCCAGAGAGTACAAATACTGGTGTTTGAATATGAAAATGTGCCCTTATTTAGTCATAAACTAGAAGTACAGCACCTATAATTAAATTTTTTATTTGATTTATCTTACATATGAGACTATTATTTGGAATAATCAGTGCCTTCTTTTAGTTCATGCTGTAAAAGGAGTATGTTGGAAAGTTAAATTACACTAAAAAAGATCCACAACTAAATACCTTTCAAATTAGTTTAACTCTAAAACATTTATGAGTGCTATCTATTACTGTAAAGAAGTTAGCCTATTATTATACAGCACATAAGAAATTTAATAAGAAATAAGAATAAAGAATAAACGAATAAAAGAATATAAGAATTTATTAAGTTCTTGTTACGATTTTTACTTCCTCTAAATGATCAAGTTTGGTCATCTCTCCGCGCACCAGTCCAAAGACCTCACTAAATCATTCAATCGGTAGTAGCGACGGGTGGTGTGTACAAATGGCCGGGAGTAATCAACACGAGCTTATGACTCGCGCTTACTGGGAATTCTTCGTTCACGGGGAACTATTGCAAGCCCTTATCCCTAGCACGAAGGGAGTTTCAACAGGTAACCCGGGCCTTTCAGCCAGGGAAGACACGCTTATTCCTTCAGTGTAGCGCGCGTGCGGCCCAGGCCATCTAAGGGCATCACAGACCTGTTATTGCTCAGTCTTGTGCTCCTAGAAGCCGCCTGTCTCTCTAAGAAGAATTTGATTCGCCGGTAGCACTATTGTGGATACGCCTAGTTAGGAGGCTAGAGTCTCGTTCGTTATCGGAACTAACTTCCTAATTTATATTTGTTCTATTTACGACAAATCTATTTGTTACACATCAGTATATTTTAACAAGAAAACATGAATTTACATTCCAATATCATATTTATTCTATTCGTTTACGGGATTAGCGTTAACGAATTGTACCATTCGTGAAGCTTAACAATGTAATGTCTCTCTACTTGTCTATCTGTCTATCCCATTATTTCTCTGTCCATCTCTTAGTCCGTCCGCATCATATCATGTAGAGGTTATGACCTTTTTGCTTAAAATTTTGGAGGAATATAGGCTAAATTGTATTATAGGCAACAGTCCTATGATAGTTCATGTCCCTACATTGGTTTTGGATAAGCATTTGTAAATGTTTCACACAGGTCTTATGTGGAACTGTAATTGTAATGAGAACGAAGTAGAATAAATAAATAATTAAATTAGCTACATGCAATCATACGAGATCTTGACATTTTAAATGTCAATACATGCAGCGTCTTTATAAAGAAGAAAATACAGAATAATAGGATAAACTGTTTTTAAAGTATGTGACAAGATTATATTTTATCACAATTTTAAGTAGCAGTAACTGGGAACCTTACTAACTGACCGTAACTGATATTATTTAAACCCAGCTGTACTTAACTCTTAACTTAACTCAATGAAAACAGTTTTATGTATCTATTTATCTCTAAAAGGATCTCTGTAGACTTATGAATAAAACCTTTTAAAAATCGTTTTTTCGTAGAGAAAAACGAGTTGTATGTTGATTCTCTTCCATCAAGGGAATTTGTCTGAGCGTTACTGAAGCCTTTTGCTTAGTAGGCTGAAAAAGTTACTTTTTTCTGCTGGAGGATGTAAAACAGTCTTCCAGACATCTTAACAATGTAATGAGCTCTAGACATTAAATAGTGCATGGAATTTCAGTGAAGCTTTTTTGTTACATGTGTAGTGGTGTACTCCTACCTCCTTGTAATTAAAGTCATTGTGAAATAATACATATTTAATGACTGGAGAGTCTCTGAGCATATTTAAATTGAGGATTGTTCTTGTTTTAAATAGTAATATGAGAACAGTCTCTTCGATAAATAAATGCTCAATGCAATTATTTTAACTAATCTATTCCTAAGGATGCGTATCCCCGAAATAGAACAATACAGTACTCTAAACAGTTCATAACCTTTAATTTGCAAGAAAAAAAATTTAATACAACCGTTACTCGTCGCATTTACAAGTTTTCTTTTTTAATCAAGTAATCGTCCACCTAAAACTGCTTAAAAACTATCGGCATTAAATGCTGACTTAGACCTAACCCAAAAACATTTACTTCTCTGGCGAGTTCTGGGGATTTATTACTACTTTTATTTAACTCTTATTGTTAACCAAGATGTTGAGTAAAATCACTTTGTTAATGGTTTAATTCTGCAGAGTGCTCTCTCATTTTCAGCTAAGGCATTTTTCATCACGAAAACTCATTCTAGTTTTTAAAATAATAATTTTGAAAGTGACACTGAAATCTAATAAGATTTTTATATTGCTGTATGACGTTAATTGACTATATCTTATCTCTTATAGTTTGAGAGAGAAATGTGGTGTTAAATTCAGTAACTAATTGAATCACTTGAACCTCACAGATCATATTTCTCTCAAAAAAGGTAATGACAGTTTAAGCAAATTATAAATGTAATAAATAAACATAATTCAGTTAGTTGTTTTATCCATAAACACCTATCATAAACTGTTTTCAACTCAAGTTGAATATTTATCCTACTACAAATTGCCATAAAAATTTCAAACATATATAATTTGGGAAGTATTTCACCTTATAAGTTTTAAAATATTTAGCAGATATGTATGAGCGAATACAAAGTGTTACTGAGATTTGGTACATGGAATTGCTAAGTTCTGAATTGATTCTTTCTGCACACTTTGGGTACAGACAGAATTAAAGACAGCCCAAGACAAGGTTCTTTCTGTATTCACACAAAGATTACAAAATATTTCATCGATTAAATAATTTCTAAGAAAAGCGAAAACCACAAATAAAAAAAAAATTCCAAATGAATAAAATAGAATTTCCTCAAATATAATAAATTACTTTTAAACTGTTCCTGTTTTGTGCTGTAATTAATACTTACTAGAACTAGGATGTAATTTGCTTCGGTTAACGAGAGATACTATGAAGAACAAATTAGATCTCTAAATTATAAAAGGAACTCATCCAAGTAAGACTTGGTCTTGGAACTGGCCATAGCATCTTATTCTAGCTGATGTTTCTCTTACGTGCTACGAGTGAATGAATACTAAACACAAAGATTTACAATTGTCTAAAAACAAGTCAATAAATTTAATTACCAATCCCTTGATGTTTCCAGAGATAGTAAACAGTTTTTGTACGTACGTTTCATATGTTTACTTTAATTTTCTCTTAGCAACATTGCTTCTTTACGCCATCACTAGTACTGACATTAAACCGATTTTTATTGTTATGTGATTGTTTATACATAATATAGAGACAAATAAATGTGTTTAAAATATAATTTAAATTTGATTTCTGTCTTAGGTTATTTCTGTAAATGGTAATAGATAAAAATTGCATATAGGATTCAGTTCCTTGGAAAAAAAACTGTTTCCCCCTGTACGCTTTGGTTATAGAATGATAAAAATAGCCTAAAACATAAGTTTAGCTGCTTATACGTAAAAGGAACAAATGGAATTTGTTAATTACTATAACTATAGCACACAAAAAAGAAAGGAATCTGAAATAATTATTTATTTAAATTAAATATTATATATATATATATATATATATATATATTGATGATAAGTATATTTTGTGATCACGTTATCATTACATATGAACTGTTCCAGTGTTTTCGCTATGATTAATACTTGATAAAAATATTATATATACTGCTTTGTGTAACGAGAGATAGTGTGAGTGGATATTGTGAATTCTAAATGATAAAAGTAAATAAAATAAATGCTCCTAACCTGGTCCTGCTCCTAGGCATTGCATCCTGTTCCTGATAGTGGATCTCCGACTTACTGAGAGTTAAACTACTTTATAACGAGGAAACTGAACTGTGTAACAAATTAAAGACATCTCAGAAGTTTTCCTTGTAGTTTATATTGAAATCTGCAGTTTTAATAAATATTACTTTGGGTATTTTTCGCTTCTTTTATTGCTGTATTAAACTACATACTGTTATGTCACGTCTTTTATCAACATTAAAAATACAGAAACTTTTATTAGTTTTTATTATCTGATTATTAATACGTGTATTCTGAGCAGACAAACTTTAAAAATTTTAAAAACATATTTTTAAGGATTTTTTGTCCGTATACTTAATACGACAATATGCTGTATGGTACAAAATATCTAAGTAGAGTGTTCGATATGTCGTTTACGCTGTTGTTCGTCTGTATATAAAATCCTCCGTAAATACTACAAATATTGTATGACACCATTCGAGTAGTCAAAAATACAGATAAATTTTCAATTTCCTTACAAGATTATTGCTATTAAAAATCTTATTACAAGTACAAAGCACTAATGTATTTATGTACAAACTTAACTGACGATATTGAACAGTTTTTTACTTTACATAATAATGTGTTTTAGAGATGACTAAATTAGCTCAAGTGTTTTCCTACCATCTTCCTGTATGTGTAAAAGATCCTAAAATGTAAAGAACGTCGATGGAGGTCAGAGCTTTAACTACTAAAGGCTCCCAATGAGAAAGTTTTTATTTGGTGATGGTTACTATTATGAACATAGATTTTTATAATTTCTTATATGCTAGGACTTTCGATAGGTTACAATTTTCTTAGGTCTTAAACTGTCCCTGTTCACGCCTATCATAGGTTGGGAGCTTTTTATTCTGTTTCTTAATCATGGCCATACCCAGAAGCTGGGTTTTTCTTTAGTCAGGCGGTTCCAGAGACTGGGATATTCTAGTATAGATCAAATGGAATATTCCACAGTTATGTTGAAGCCATAGACTGGAGAGGTAGAGGTTAGTTTTCCCGAGAGGCTGCAATTCTAGTTATGGGAAGATTATAGAAGCTAAAATACTCACAGAGAATAAGGATGTTGACAAAAGCATGCAATTCAAACAGCTTAACAGCATTACAGAATATGGTCTTAGTCATTTAGGCAGAGGCTAAATCTAACTTTAGTGTAGCAAAAATCTGCCGTTCTAATTGTTCTTACATTAACATTATTGATTCATATATGTATATGTCAATCATAACTTTTTATAACATATATTTTTTATATCTAAGGATTATATCAAAATATTATTCAAAAAAAATAATTTTGAAATACATAAAAATGGTCGGAATACAAAATGAAGATTTTCTATCGGAACTTTTGACTTTTTAATACATGTTAGTAATATTGATCTATTACGTTCTTCTATTTTGCCTTGATACACTCTAGATTGCAATATCGTAAAGTATATTGGGGCGGTACATATACGTATTTGAAGATAAATTAAGAACCACCAAAGAAAACTTTTGACATAACATGTAAACAATTTAAAAAAAGGAAAGTTCCTTTCCCCTCTACAAAGAAATATATATTGAACCTACTCAACATCTTTTTGTGTAAACAGTCCTAAGATTTTGTATTAAAACATTTATGTAAATTGAAATAATTTTAGAGTACCCGAGATAAATAAGTCTAATTTTCGACATTATTTTCAATATTTGGACCCACGGGTAGTAATCACATTGCATTAAACATGAAAAGAGGTACATTAAGGTACGTTTATAGAGTTTCACGGCCTTTATATATTTTCTATGTTGCTTTTTATATTTTTAATTTAGGCGGGGTATTACGGTTAGTATTGTATTAGTATCAGCACCCTGTATGATGATTAACATTAGCATATTGGCAAAATATACGGTGATGATTTGAAGTGGAAAAGGATTATAGTTGAATATATGAATAATCCACATTTTATAGGGGCTTACTTGGAAATCATGGTGTTACAAGAAAATTTATTAGGTTCTTTGTTTCTAAAATATCATATAAAGTTGTATGTAATGATCCTTCATACCATAATAATATTGATGTTATCCATTGGATGAAGTAATTAACTGAACGGATTCATGTGACACCTGATAGAAAGGTAGCTGGAAATCTAGGTAATAATGTATTTCATATTCAAGGGAATAAGAGTTATTTGGAACTGAATCATTTACCTGCAAGTTATACAGGGGTGCTGAAAAGTCCCGGGACGGTCTAATAACTTTTGAACTAATTAAAATATAAGAACCAAAATTTACATCAAGCTTTTACTCATATAAAACTATTACTTTATGTATTTCACCATAATATCCTGCTTATAGGGGACGTCCCGCTAGGGGTTGGTGAAAATTATTAAATAGAAGCATAGGTCGAGTCGTACATCAAATTAAAGCTCTTTTAATTAGAAACATTTTGGCGAAAATCTGACGTAAAACAGTTGACGCATTACAAAATGGCGGACACTCAAAGATTATAAAATACAGAATTTTTCAAATGCAAACATTCTGGTTGTTAGAGAAAACTGAGACACTTAATCTTTTATTTTACTTCTTTTACTTAAAATCACTTACCAAAACAGTTATAACAAATGTTCAAAGTGTTTGCCTTCAGTTTGCTTACAATATCCCAATCGATTGTAGAACGCTGATATCGCATTGACATCATGACATCACTCCACATCTACCCGAGGAGTTGAGAGAGGAGATTCGCCTTCGTCGCAGACTGCGAAGGGATTACCAGCAGTCCCGATGTCCCCACGCCAAGCAGACCTTCAACCGCCAGGCCAGGAAGTGCTCTCGTCTCCTGGCTGAACACAGAGCGGCTGCGTGGGATGACATTGTGGAACATCAAGTAGACGGTGGTGTCGGCGGCATCTGGAAAATCTCCAGGGCACTTCGAGGGGAGAAGAAGACCAACCGACCACTTCATGGACAGCGTGGTATTGTCTACTCCCCTGGAGATCGAGCAGAGGCCTTCGCCGACACCATGGAAGACCAATTCTCCCCACACTCGGATGTCTACGACGGGGACACGTGCGAAATGATTGAAAACTTCCTGGAGGAATACCAACCTGACGAAGACGACCTACTGCCCACTGTGACTACACTTGAAGTGTAAGACCACATTCGCCGCTTTCGCCCGAAGAAGGCCCCTGGCCCAGACTCCTTAGGAACTCCAGCATTGGGTGATAGTCACGATCACCTGCATCTTCAACTCATGCCTACGCCTGGCTCACTTCCCGACTACCTGGAAGGTTGCCAAGGTGATCATGATACCCAAGCCCGGCAAGGACCCTCTCTTCCCGGAGAACCACAGGCCGATCTCCCTCCTGCCTGTGCTATCCAAGATTCTGAAGAAGGTCGACTTGGCGAGATTCCCTGAGGAGTTCTTCACGTCTATCAGGACAGAACAATTCGGCTTCCGCACTGGCCACTCCACCAACCTTCAGCTTCGCAGAGTCCTGAACAACATCACCGGAGCTATAGGAAGGAAGCACCACTCCACTTCGGTCCTGATAGACGTGAGCAAAGCCTTCGACAAGGTGTGGCACGAGGGACTGCTCTTCAACCTGTCATCGTCTCCATTGCCTGGCAGGATTTTCCGGCTGCTCCGCAGCTATCTCCACCTCCGGACCTTCTCCGTCAGCGTTGCCCGATCCACCTCCACGACCCGCCCAGTGACATCTGGTGTGCCACAGGGATCAGTCCTCGGCCCGATCCTGTACCTGTGGTACACAAACGACTTTCCGGTCGCTCCGAGAGTGCAGCTCTCCCTGTACGCGGACGATGCGCTTCTCACGGCCACTTCTGCCAACCTGAGGATGGCTGGGTTCTACATCCAGCGGCAGCTGCACCTACTGGAGCCCTGGTTGACCAAGTGGAGGATCAAGGTCAACGTTGACAAATGTGAAGCCATAAACTTCACGATGACAAGGAGACAAGCGGACGGCCGTCACCTGTCACTCAACGGCGACGACATACCGTGGAAGACTTCAGTCAAGTACCTGGGGGTACTCCTGGAATCGAGGCCGACCTTCACACCTCACGTCAAGAGGATCTGTGGCGAAGCGAGGAAGGGCTTCGGCAGCATCGGCCCCCTGCTCAACTCCACGAAGTTACCGACCAGGACGAAGGTCCTGCTCTACACGGCTCTGATACGACCAGTGCTCACACATATGCGGCTCCAGCATGGTACCACCTCACCTGCAAGACCGCAAGGAGGCAGTTGCTCGCTGTCCAGAGCGTGTGTCTCCGGCGGGCCACTGGTTCGCCCTGGTTCGTGAGGAACACCGTAGTCAGGGCTTCGTCCAACGCCCCTACCATCAGGAGCTTCGTAGAAGGCCTGAAATCGAGCCTTGAGGAAGCTGCAGAGTCCTCACTGTGGGATCACATCCGTGAGCTTCGCGCCCAGGAGGTCCCCCAACTGCGTCTTCCTATGGATGACTGATGACATCGACTACAACTTCGACTGCACCACGACACTTCACCCCACTGACAGGTAGCGAAAGCTACTAGGGCTATGACCCTCGAGACAAAAGGCAAAAGCCTAACCGGCAGAGGCCTTGAAAGATGTGGGGGATACACCCCCCCCCCAGTCACAGCGACTTGACTTGACTTTGGCAACAATGATACTGCCAATAGATATTTCCAGTATTAGTTCCCCAAACAATCGTAAGACAGCAGCACAAAGCAGAGGGCGTTGATAAATCAGTTGGAGGCGATTGGAGGCGTTTGGACTTTAGCGCCAGGCGCCCTGCCGAGGCGTTTCGAGGCGTTTGCCCGGGAGAGGGTTAAATTTAAATATAATTGTCCTTATTAACTTTAAAATATTGCTGCGTTTCAATGAAGACATTAGTAGCGATTTCATTTTGTTTCTGCAAATTGTTATGCCCAAAGAGGCTCTTAACATTTCGACTAGAAGTTTAGCGTCAACCTTTCTATGAGGGACTTCGTAATAAATACCGTTACTACGTAATTAAGCAGCATTGCTCGTAATAATCAGACATTACTTGATTCTTAACATAATTAATAACCCATCGAGTAGTAAAATTCCGATTAAGATTTTTAAATAAACTAGTTATTATCTGTTTTATTCTTAACTAATAGGAACAAGGGCACTCTCAGTTACGTTTTATATTTATAAGAGGAAATTTTTAAAGATCATTTTATTAAAAATATATTTTAGATTCCGAAACCAAATTTTTTATAACTACAATATATTTTACAAATAAAAAAAACAATTGTTTGTACTATGACAAGAAATAAAAAGGAGAAATTAAATTTAGTTCTGAATGTCGGTTGAAGTTAACTTCAGCGCTCTGGTGATGGTTTTAGTAACTAATTGGTTGCATCACCAATATTACAGACCATATTTCTCATACAATCTGAATAATATAGTTATTATTTTATTAAGTGTAAACAATTATATGTTATTAAGATATGAATTTTATTCCTAAGTCAACTATCATTCGCTTATTTCAAATTATCGTCAATATTGCACGGCTATTAAATGCCTGAGTGATATCTCGAAGACATATTTTAGTAAATAATTCTCCAAGTAATCTTTACACTATTTATCAGAAATGTATAAACAGATATTATATAGCTTGTACTTGGACTTGGACCATGGGTAGATTATTATTGTAAACTGATTCTTTCTGTACCCTAAGAGTACTGAAAGGATTTAAAAACAAATCTGAAGTTCTTTTTTAGCTCGAAAAATATACGAAAGTTATTTTTTGGTCAAGATAATCTCCCTCAGTGTAAAAACCCTTTTAATTGTAAATGCGTTGTAACTAAATAGAATCTGTTTTAATGTAGACTGCACATTTAAATTGCAAATATATCATTCCTTAGAGGAAGCAAATACTGTTAATAATCAATTATTTGAAAAATTAGTGTAAAGCAAAGATTAAATATATATTTATTATATATTTGTATTTTAATTCAACTGAATTTACTAATTTCAAATTATTTTTAATATTGCACTACTATAAAATGCCTGAGTGATATCTTTGAGACATATTTAATTAAATAATTCTGCAAGTAATCTTTACGCTTTTTAAGAGATATTTATTAAATTTGGATATTTATTTATATCATTTGGACAATATATGGAAAATGAATGGAAACTGATTTTTTCTGTACACTTAGAGTACTGAAAGGACTTAAAACCATAAATCTCATGCTCTTTTTTTGCACACAAATAAACGAAAGTTATTTGTTGATCAAGATGATATCCTGTGAATCCTATTAATTCTGAACGCGTAATAACTTAATAGAATTTTTTCACTAATTCTTGCTGTTATTATTAATACCTAAAACTCGGATTTAAACTAGTTTGAGTAAGAAGAATAGATAAAAATCTTTGAATTGTAAAAAATAAAAGTAACTCGCCTAAAATTCCTTATGTTGATCTTGATCTTCGCCATAGTACTCCTAGTGTAAAGTTTCCACGTCCTGCGTGTAGAACTATGAAAAGAGGCCTGGTCATTATCGATCTATTGGATAACTCACTTGTTTCTGTTCGTGCTATTCCAAATAAACGTGGTGTGAGTTTAACGACTTTTGTAAACAACACTTTTCAATTTATCAAAAAATATTAAAATACCTGTCACGTGTTGTTTCTATGGAAATGGAAACAACAAATATTTATATGAATACTGAGGTGTGTGTCACCTGTTTCTATTCATTTTGGTTTTCACCTTCACGTGCTTGTGCACTAACATTAAACCGATTCTTGTTATCTGACCCATACATACCATAGAGACAAACAAATTTTGTTACTTGTCTTAAAATATTGTGTGTATGATAAATTATTAATGTTTGGCCACAATATCCAGAGACACTATTGCATATTTCTTGTTATTGCTAATTAGTATATCTACAACTAAAAACACCAGCGTAGATTTGTTTCAAGTTTTCGCTTTGATGTATCTAATTCAAGTAGTCTACATTACAGTGCATGTAAATAACAATTGCAAAGTTTCTTACATGTATTTTATCGATATGTTAACTTTCCTTAACGATCCTCTCCCCAAAAGGTTAGAGGGTGATGATTAAACAATATTAAATTTAATTTTGAAACATTTTGCCTTGATCTGTATGTAATTATTAACACCTGCATGTCAAGGACTAAATTTAGACTAAAACTATTTTCATAACTGGTCTGCAATGTTCAAACTTCTGTCCTAACACTAGTAGGGCCGTTACACTAGATTTCCATAATTATTGCAGGGTCGAAATTGATTACCCTCCTGTACTTTGGCTAATTATTATATTATAAATATTAGGCAAGTTACGGAATTTACATTTTTATCTGTTGAATCTAATAAGGTAAACAATATTTAAAACAAGGTATTAATCAGTTTTACTATAAACATATTACTGAATTTTAAAGTAAGGACTGTTATATACTCGATTTTGGGCTTTAAGATAACTTTGATTAGGTCCGCACTGGTCGTAAAGTATTTCACCAAATGTATTGGGAACTGTATCTTTTTATTGTGAACTGCTTCCGTTAAGTAAAAGCTTTGAGATGATTCTAATCTTCAATATTAAGCCACACTTCATTATCGGATGCATGACTAAAATATAATTAAAAAAGCAATGATATTTCCAAAAATCTTTACCAATTACAAATTAGTAATTCTCATTTTAAATGAATGAATGTGTGATTTACCTCTTACTGGTGAAGTTAGAAGTGTTAAGTCCTCTCACGTATCTAATTCATGACTATAAATACAAAATTATGTGTAAATTCTGTCAGTATTCTATAGTTATATTAAATGCAATGAACCATTTACTGTTCATACCTATTGAATACAACGTGCTTGCATGATATTACAATAGGATTTTCCTATTTCAGATTTCAATCACTAGCTCATAGTTTGGAGTATTTTTGTACAAAGGATACAAACAATAGATTATTTTCAAGATTTTCTTCATCAGTTAATTTCAGTTTCTGTCTGTATGTCTATACGTCTCTCTGCCTGTATGTATATCCATTTCACTGTCCGTGCACCGATCCCTCTTTTTGTCTAAATCTTGAAAACTTAGTTCCTTAAAAATGTTGCATTAAGCTTTATTACTATGTATCAAAAAGTTTAAAAAAATAACGAGCACTGATAGAGCTGATCGCTTGCACGGTCTAAGATTTTAGACTTTGGAACTGAGCTAGAGATACCACAGATACAGAATATGTGTGTGACCGCACTTCTTGTAAGTATCATCGACCTTGTATTTATTGGTTATCCTCCTAGGCTTAGTGGCCCGTCGGAATAGGCGTAATAAGACTTAAGAGGGAATCGGCCTCTTTTTTGTAATGGCAAATTTACAGTGCATTGCATAAGTTATGACAGTAAAACTATTTCTAACACGCTACTTTCGAAAAGCAATCCAGAGACACCTTTGATATGAAATTTTAATACATATTTATATCTACTATACTATACTAAACATCTACAAAACCTATGTAGGTCTTACAACTTATCTAATTCAAGAAGTTTTCTATACAGTGTACTTGCAGATGTTCATGAAAGATTAACACGCATAATATGTACTTTACATACTATACTATTATAAGACTGAACGAAAAATTTTGTATGGGATGATAATTGCTAATCAATACCTATCACGTTGTAATAATATTACCCCTCCATTTTATTTAACACGATTATAAAGGCATATTCCAATGTGTTCCATACGTGTTGTAAAATAAACAACAAGGACTCAACGATTCCGAAATAGTTAAGGACGTAAAAACATACCGAATTATTAAGAACATACAAGAGATTGGAAACACACATAAAAAATTTTTTTAAATGTTGTTGGAGAAGCTCTCATTGCCGGATCTGAATAAAAATTGCCGGGGTGGAAATGTTTAAACGAATATCAAAGATTTCAAAGAGAAATAATCCAAGGCCTGGGGTACTCGATTTAATATAATATTTAAATTTATTGTTTTTGAAGAAAACACTGTCCACTCTATTGCTTATTAAATTTATTATTTATAAATAATTCTATTACAAAATATGCACAGAGTATTTATAAAATTAATAGTACGAAATTGAAAAAAAATTGACGATCTTGATATAGTGAACTTGAGAGGAAATAATTATAAAAATACATTTTACTTTGTGTTATATATTTAATTTTTCTATAAAGAAGAATACATATTGCTCAATAATTTAGAATAATAATTGTTACACGATAGGTCAGGAATACTTAAAATAATAATATATTATTGTAATACAAAGGTCACCACACTAGTTCAACAATATGCATAATTTGTAAGTATAAAAATCTACAATAACCCAAATCCTATAAGTTAAAAAGAAACTTGGTGTATTTATAATATTCCTTTAAAACATTTCCTTCTAATTAAAAAACTCATAATTAGTGTATTCAGGATTTCTCAAAACTATCAAGCGGAACCATTTACTTAGCCATATAAAATACAACATTACTAAGTATTATCTTTTTATTTCTAAATAAAAATCTGGATCCTATGATGGTTGTTAACCAAGTCCACAGTAATAATGTATCACACATTCATTAAAATTAATTATTTTCCATCTTCTATGTGATTTTGTATTTAAGTGAAGTTACTCATTTAACTACAAAGAAGTTTATTTACCTATCATGTTGTACGGGATGTTCTCTAACCAAGAACATAAATATCAAATTACACTATTAGCTTAGATTATTTCAGTTAAACCTATAGGTTTAAACATTTTTGTGTGTATTAAGACAAACCGTTCGCTGAAACACATTCATACACAGACGAGTAAAATTAAATCTACAGTCATGAATGAATAGTATCGCAAAGGCAGTGTGCTAAAGTAGATATGACAAAAATTAAGTGTAATAAATCGCTGACCGTGTTGAAACTTTTAAAGGAAATGCTTATAAAATGTAAAATTTTATCGTGTAACCTTCTCTACTGTGATATATTCATGTCTAATGAATTATAATTATTTATAGGCTCTAAACTGTATATTTAAAATTTATTTTTTAAGCTGGTATTGCTTCATTTCGAAGAAGTCAACGTTTCATCTTGAAATTTTGATTAAAATTTTCATTAATGAACTTTATATTATCTGCCATTTATTACGTGAGTTAGCAGCATTTTAAACATTTAATTATCGTTATGAGATTCTTTTGATTCACCTGACTACCAAATGAACTAATATATCTAAAGCAAAGGAACAGAATCCCTTTTTACTATATAACAGAAAGTTGATATTCGTATAATTACATTAAAAGTTTATTTTCGCTTATAATATTTCATTCTTATATAATCCAAATTCACATATAAGATTAATTAAGTAGGACTAATGTAGATCATTAAGTGTTTTTTGAGTAGCTGGATTAAGATTTAAAAAGATAGAAAGTAGATTTTTTATGTTTTAATCTACATTTACGGGTGTAAGTAAATGTTTACATGAAGATTACTAAAGTATAGATACCTGGTAGTTTTGAGAAGGTACAAAATAAATACTGTACTTAGCAGGAGTTTTTTTTTATTCTCCATTGTATATGAATCAGTGGAAACTTCAGAGAAACTAATAACCAGTTTCTTGGAAAAATAAGATCTTAGGAGTATAACTTATTGTTAAGCTGTCTAAATAAACATACTTAAGAAAGTTAGTATAAATGAGTAAATTTTTAACATGTTTATAAAAAAACTAATATAAAAATAATAAAGCAATAGCAGGCAATAGTTACAGGTTGTATGGCAATGGGTTTATTTTAACTCTCGAACTTGAGGGCGTTGTCTTTAAAGTTAAATCTAAAACGGATCAAAATATTGGAGTATTCTCCAATAAATTTTGCCGTTACTTGTCCGGTGACGTCAGTTCACTGATCTGGCATGCTCGATGACCGGTCACAAGAGCCAAGGAATCGGTCTTGTCGGAGTTCGACGTCCAGAAGACATTGTGGTCCTTGTCCATCCTTATAGGTTATCCGATGACGTCATCTACGCGAGGAACATCGTGTACGGCGAACTTCTTTAGTAAACAAGATTGACACGGGTAGTAGGCTAGGGGACCTGCTAGAAAAAAAACTCCCCGTCGAGATTGACTATAGCAGTAGACTAGGGGTCCTGCTAGAACAAAACTCCCCGTCGATAGTTACTATGGCAGTAGGCTAAGGGCCTTGCTTAAATAAAATTCCCGGTCATGACTGACACTGTCAGTAGGCAAGGGGGGCTTGCCCAAACAAAAGTAGTCGTCAATGTAATTAAGTTTCCTATAAATATGTAAACATTTGGTCTCCGTGTTTGCCGGCCTCTCCATGGCGACTTTATAAGCCATGCTTGCGTTTTAAATCGTTGATAAACTAACGGGCAAATACAGTTTTATTTTTGAAAAGTTATTAGTAACTACGGTTTACTTTTCATTCCCTGGAAAACCTAACCTCGGAATTTAGTTATTCCTAAATTCTTCTTGTATATTACTTTTGCTAACATCACTTAATTTTTTTTACAAAATATATTGAATATTTTTATACAACACATATAATGAAACTAGTAGTAGCAAGTACAATATATTATTTATATAAATAGCAGCAATGTCATATTAAACCAATTTACATATTCTGCTATCTTAAACAATACTTATGTTTAGCTTGTTGGACATTTCCCAAAGAGTATTTAATAGGCGAGTGTATCAATGGGTAATAAAGTCACAAGTTAGATAATCCTGTACGGCGATTTATCATCATGCGATAGTAGTTAATTTCTTATAAATTAATAACATTTTTGGCTCACAAATAAATATAATACCTAAAATTACATTAGACACACCGGATAGGTTATTATTTTATTAGTAAGTAAGCTTTCTCACGTAACAAAGGCGCATCGTGAGAGAATAATGTTTACTCGTATCATCATACGCTAGTAATCAATTCCTTACGAAGGTATAAAAGAATGGAAGCTCAAAAATGAGTATAATATCTCAAATTTATGATTTAAATCAATCTCTTTAATGTTTTAGCCTACATGTTGTGGCGTTGTAAGCTAATTAATATAATTATTAATAAAGTAGAGTGCAATTTATGAAAGAATTATAAATTCTTCCTAATTTTTGTATAAAAAATAAAAAAACAAGACATTTTATCATGCAGACGCGAGATGTCTGCATATTCACTATGTGGATAGAACAGAATATTATAATCCTGGAGGATTTTTCAAAGTAAAATCGTTGAAGTAGTTCTGAAATCATGTGTAATAATCACTCGTATACCTAAATAAGCATGGTAATTTTACTACTTATTTATAACGTAAGATTAAAGAAGGCACTTCCGACTGATGTGGGTAAACAATCCAACTGGTAATAAACTAAAAATTATTATGCACAAACGTGTAAGATTATGACAACCATCTAAGACAGTAACCGTCAGTTCAGAGCTAATTGCCAGTCAGGATATCGTTAGGATGCAAGCCAATCCGACCCAGTATTTAACCACAAAACAAAAACCTCACACCTTAGTCTAGGTCTAATCCCGTAGTTATAAAGCAACTGCAATAGCTTCGGCTCAAGACCAAAAGACCCTCCGATCGGAAGGCTGCAGTATATTAGTAACTATATTCCCCTGCCAACAAACCTTTCCAGTTGTAGTCCGCAATTCTGTCACCTGTCAACAACAAAATAAGAAAGTTGACTTCAACTTGACGTGGCATCAACTCACTTATAGAGCCTCCTTAACAAAAAAAGGACCGATGGCCCCCCATTATGTCCTCTTCCAAATGTGACCAGGGCAGCATGGACCGGGTTAACACAAAGACAATTCTTTCACACCAGTTTACTGCTCTCTTCAGGGTTGCATTAGTCAATTCCGTGATTTTAAATTTACCAGTCACAAGAATTATCATGTTATCTCATCTCCATATACCTGTAGGAAAAGAACACTCCTGTAACAGACCTAAACAGGTCGTCCATAAGAGAAAGGACGCCATCCTAGGAGAGACATATGTGGTTCTTTCACTGATCTTTCACCCCAAGTAGTGGGTTAACATTTCTACATAAGTAGCAATATAAGATCCAAATATTTCTGTACTGTTGAATTTTAAATGTAAATGAAAATTTAACTTATTTAATTCTGGAAATAGAGTCTGGACAAAGTGAGAAAATTATTACAGTAAAGTGTCAATGTATTCAAGGTGTTCCAGAGACATTTTTTATCAGTTCCTTGGTAAAAATTATATTAAATTTACCCAGTGTTCATTGTAAGTTTAATTAGAATTAAAAAATGATGAGGATTGTTTTCATTATTAGATAACAAAGAAATCAGAGCAGTTTTTATGGTTTAATTTTGTAAAACAAATAATCAAAATGGTCATTTTATTGTCCACTCTATTGCTTCAATGATTTAAAACTAACAAAACAAACGGAATTACACGTATTAAAAGGTTTAGAACTAATAAACATTTGTTCTGACTATTAAGAAGTGCTTTATTTTCTGATGTGATTAAAATGTTAGTCTCAGAACTAAAACGAGTAATAGGCGACTTACAATATATAATAAATGAATTAAAAGTACCAACTCGCTGGAAAGTTCTAAAATTTATTGATACTGTTAAGAAATAAACATTATAAAGAAGTCGTGTACTGGAGATATTCTGGTATTGCTGTATTTTACGAGCGTGTCCTTTCAATTAACAAGTTCATCTGACGCATTTGTATAAAAATTATTTATTCTAGTTTACCACGACACAGAAGTTAAATTATTATTATTAGTGATAGCAAGAATACTACTAGAAGATGGAATTTAAATCTAAGTAAGAAGTTTTATTACAGCATCATTTTAATTTGCCACGTCATCTCTTGTATTGTGGACGCGTTCTCTGGTGAATGTTTACGTAACTAACGGAATGGTTTTGGAATTGTAGACTATTATAACGACTTGGATTGTAGATATTAATATTCCAGAGTATTAATATTTAAATTATCAATATTACATCCAAGACGATATAAAATATTTTTTTATTATTAAGCTCCTAGTGAATATTAAGTACAATGCATTACTAAATTTTTTAACTATTAAATATTATCTGGTTTGACTAAAATAAAAATCACAATTCTAAATAAAAACAATGGATTTATTTTAAACTGGCAAATTAATATGTTCAACGTTTCAGAATTTTTATCACTCTATTTTCCACAAAAAATTGACAAACCTTTTAGTAAATTTAAAAATTCCTTTGGCAAGAAATAAAAATATTAATCAAATATATAAAACTAAAAATCAGATCTCTCTTCTAAAATAAAATAATAAAGTTTTAAAATAAAAATCAAATACCACTTGGAAATAACTAAAATAAAAATTTTCACTTTTAAGTACACTCACAATTCAAAAAATAAAAATTTAAACTTCTCTTTACACTAGTTGAACCTTAAATTTCAAGTCTCTGCAATTCAGATTACAACTCTCTCAAACAATTATTAATGTTCAATTAATTTCCAATTAATAATTCACAATAAAACAGTTCCAGTTAAATATTAATAAATTACTACTTTTCCAAGTCTCAATTAAAGTTATTAACAAAGTTCAATTTTAATTCACTTTTCTTGCAAGTATTAACCAAATGTAACTTGTATGATTCTACTATGCTCTATTTTTCCTCGAGAATACTATTTAATTATCAAAAACATTATAATATCAGACCTTTGTTGTTTCTATGGATATGAAATATTGTTTGAGTGGAAACACTTAATTATAATCATATGGGTGTCTCATTCTTTTATCTTTTGGCGCTTTTTTATCTAAATGATACTACTAAAAAAATTAATTTCTACTTGTCTAATTTCTCATACACATAGAGAAACAATATATATATATATATATATATATATATATATATATATATATATATATATGTCATAAGTTATTTACTATGATATCATTTCATAATAGTATTTTTTAAATGTTACTTTGTAAAGATCCCTCTGGGCATTACATTTTAGGGCGAAATATTACTTATGTATTTAAAATAAAAACAAAATATACACTTTGATAAATTTAGTTAGTTATTTTTGAGGTTTAGGGGTAGATGTTCCCATAACTTTGGGGAGCATTTGTAGAGCAGGGAATTCTGAATTTTTTTGCAGCATACGTTGAACGAGGGCACCCTTCTTCTAGGTTGTCTAACTGTGGGGAAAAGCGGGATCGAAGTAAAAATATTTGACAGTAATGAAGCACGCATATAATAAGGGCTCTCTTTTCGTCTTAGTCTTTAAAAGGGCGGCCGATTTTTTATGCTTTGACGCTTTAAGAAGCAAACTGCAACAAGATTTTAACTTCAGTTGTCTCAAAAACATGCCAAGGCATTCAAGCAGAGGCTCTTTGGAATGTTTAAAACATTTGACCAGAATGCAATTGATAAGCTACATTAAAATTACAAGGTATTTAAATAGAAACAGTTATTTCAGATATGTCCTTCTGTTCTATAAATAATAAACAAAGCGGATCATCTCTAAATATGCTGAGTCTATGGAAATGTTCTTACACATAACGGAAATCCCGTGATTATGCATATCCTTGTACACAGAGAGACTACGTCTACTCAATGACTTTAGCAGGTCGTCCGAAATAAGATTTATAGAGATTAGAAGTAATGCTATCGAAGGCCCAAAAGAGTCGTTTTAAAAATTCTACCCAATAACAAGTATTTTAGGACATATCTAAAACAGTTTTTACTCAGTATAATAAAAGTAATCTATGTACTTGTTTAAGCCTGGACAATCGGTAGTCTTAAAAAAGAAGATAATACACTACTGCAGGTGTTGCAAAATACTGTTTTCAGACAAATCGAACACTAGCTCCTTGGTAAAATAAAATCTTACAATTTAGTACAAACAAGTTGCTTGGCTTTTCTAAAACATGATGTGAACTGTCCTTAGAAAGCTACTAGGGCTTTGACCCTCGAGCACAAGGCAAAAGCCTAACCGGCAGAGGCCTTGAAAGATGTGGGGGATCCACCCTTCCACAATCACAGTGACTTGGACTTAGACTTCATGTAAGTCTTGTCCGTTACTGTGTAGTGGAAAATCTGTTTACATATAAAACAATGGATCAGCAAAATAGTAATAGATTTAATATTTTCAAAGATTTGATTGATAATAGTGATGATATAGATCAAGACAAGAACTATTCACCCTCAGAATGTTCAGGGAGTTCAGACTCAAAAGATCAAAGAAGATTAAAAATCAAGAAAAACAAGAGCCCACGTAAAGTTTACATGAATAAAGGACTACTGACTGGTCAAGCATCCACCTCGACTTGTAGGGTTGATTATTCTGAAAAAAGGCCCGGATTGCGGCTCCTGCTGCCCCAGCGACCTCCCACGGCCTGATGGAGACATCCGATAGCCCACTGGAGACCATCCACGGCCTGCCGACTACATCTCGACCCAGCAACGCCGTGTCACCCGGGACAGGAGAACAGGGCCCGGGTGAAGTCGGGATTACTCCCGAGAGCTGCCAGGGTGCGGCGACCAAGTGCCAGGGGAACCCACGCCGGTCGGAATCCCAAAAATGCCTTTCCGAAGGCCACCTGACACCACCGGGGACTTCTGCTCCAGTTGCCCAGCTGATGGATCCAGCTATTTCTGAGGCCAACTCTGGAACTTAAGGCCGTCCCGCCGCGGGTCTGCGGGAACAACAAGCGGCTCCAGCTCCGACTCTTCCGCCGAAAAGCCGACGGACGGACACCAACGCAGGCGAAGACATAGACGTCGAGCGAGGGCCACGCATTCCTCCAATCATCCTTGACGTCCTCAAAGGATGTGCCTGGAGGCAATCTGCACCGCTCGGACGCTAGGGCTGAAAACGACCACCGTGGCCCACTTTCGGCAACTACAAAGGTACTTACAGGAACAGGGGCTGAAGTTCCACACTTTCGCCATGACCACTGAGCGCCTCATCAAGGTGGTAATGAAAGGTCTCCCAGCCACCCTATCACTGGAAGAGGTCGTCGAGGCTTTCTAAGGAGATGGCTATGGCATCATAGAGGCCAAGCTCCTGAAGACAAGACGTGGACAACCGACCAGCCTGTGGCTCATCACCCTCCGTGGAGGTGATGGGCTCCGGCCTCCTACTGATGTCTACACCGCCCGGACTCTGTTCTTCTGCAGGCTGGAGGTCAGGAAGTACACCAGGCCTAGTGGATCAGTCCAGTGCAACCGATGCCAGGGGTTTGGGCATGGCTCCAGCCACTGCCACCGTGAACTTCGCTGCGTACGATGCGGTGATAATCATCCGTCCAGCCTCTGCCCGAAGGAAGCTTCAACCCCGGCCAGATGCTGCAATTGTAGAGAGGCCCAATCTGCCAACTAACGTGGGTGTGTCACCTTCAAAAACGAGAAGCAGCTCTCGTATGCTGCCGTTGCCAGGAGGGTTCAGAGGCCTGTACCTTCCAGGATTGAGCCTCCTAAGCCTCGAGAAGCTCCTGCTCCTGCCCCTCCTGCCACCGTAGATGACACTGCGGAGTTCTCACCTGAAAACCGGGAGGAAGACGACTTCGAGATGGTAAGGCGTCGCCGTCATCGCCCAGCTCAGAAGCCGGAAAATCAGGGGGCTCGTTCTCGTTTAACTCCAAAGACCTCAACCTCCGAGACACGTCAACCCCCTGCCTCTCATCAACTAGAGAACCCTACATTCGAGGACACTCCTGCCCCTGCCATACCAGCACTACCCAGGCCCACACCGAGATCTCGTGCTGAGCCACTCAAGCCTGCTTCCAGCCCTGAACTACAAGCCCAGCCGCCCACACAAATCATCACGCCGAATTCTCACCCAGCTTCCCTCCTGCCCCAGGATCACAAGGTAAGACTAAATCAGATTCTTTCTGAGGTGACCAACATAGTGGCGTTGATGTCACGCCTCATGGACATGTTGTCCGCCACCGTCCATGGGTAAGCTGACAGTTGTCAGATGGAACGCCGACGGGCTGGCAAACAAGCGGCTGGAACTCGGTCAGCTACTAACTGAAATGGATGTGGACATCGCTCTTCTACAGAGACTCACTTCAGGGCGACGGATCGCTTCAATATCCCCAATTACCAGATATACCGCACCGATAGGCAGCTGCAGAACAACCGACACGGCGGAGGCTCGGTGATCATGGTGCATCGGCGAGTGACCCATCGTCTCCTGGCGGCAGTCCCTGCCCCGGTAGCTGATATCACCCGGATTGCCATCCAATACAGCGGAGCCGAACTGGAGATTGCCTCCGTCTACAATCCACCTAAAAACACTCTGCAAACTCGCTACCTTGATGCCCTGCTGCGTCCTGGTTCCCCTGCACTTGTTGCTGGGGACCTCAATGCAAAGCATCTGGACTGGGGATGCCGGAACACCAACTCCTACGGCAGAAGTTTCCACCGTCTCCAGGACAACCGACTCCACATCCAACTACTGACACCTGAGGAGCCCACGCACTACAATCACAATGGACGGCACCTCCCGGACATACTGGACATCGGTCTAGCTGGCTCGATGGACGGACACATCGAGGTGTTTGCAGTGTCTGATCTCTCGTCAGACCACGTGCCAGTTGTATTCGACCTCTCGGACGACGGAGCACCATCATATCCTCCTACTCGTCCCACCAAGATCAAATGGCACCACTTTGCAAACCACCTCGCTGACAGACATCGGCCACCACCTACTCCTACCGAGTCACCGGACCAGCTAGACCGACAAGTACAAACGACTTGACTTCCATCCTCGAAGAAGCTATGACGGCCTCGTCATCTCCTCTCTCCCGGACTGACATCACTCCACCTCTACCCGAGGAGTTGAGAGAGGAGACTCGCCTTCGTCGCAGACTGCGAAGGGAGTATCAGCAGTCCCGATGTCCCCACGCCAAGCAGACCTTCAACCGCCAGGCCAGGAAGTGCTCTCGTCTCCTGGCTGAACACATAGCGGCTGCGTGGGATGACTTTGTGGAACATCCAGCTGACGGTGATGTCGGCGGCATCTGGAAAATCTCCAGGGCACTTCGAGGGGAGAAGAAGAACAACCGACCACTTCATGGACAGCGTGGTATTGTCTAATCCCCTGGAAATCGATCAGAGGCCTTCGCCGACACCATGGAAGACTAATTCTCCCCACACGCGGATGTCTACGACGAGGGCACGTGCGAAATGATTGAAAACTTCCTGGAGGAATACCAACCTGACGAAGACGACCTACCGCCCACTGTGACTACACTTGAAGTGCAAGACCACATTCGCCGCCTTCGCCCTAACTAGGCCCCTGGCCCGGACTCCTTAGGAACTCCAGCATTGAAGAACCTGCCGGCTTGGGTGATCGTCACGATCACCTGCATCTTCAACTCATGCCTACGCCTGGCTCACTTCCCGACCACCTGGAAGGATGCCAAGGTGATCATGATACCCAAGCCCGGCAAGGACACTCTCTTCCCGGAGAACCACAGGCCGATCTCCCTCCTGCCTGTGCTCTCCCTGAGGAGTTCTTTACGTCTATCAGGACAGAAAAATTCGGTTTCCGCACCGACCACTCCACCACCCTTCAGCTTCGCAGAGTCCTGAACAACATTACCAGAGCTGTAGGAAGGAAGCACCACTCCACTTCGGTCCTGATAGACGTGAACAAAGCCTTCGACAAGGTGTGGCACGAGGGACTGCTCTTCAAGCTGTCATCGTCTTCATTGCCTGGCAGGATTTTCCGGCTGCTCCGCAGCTATCATCTAAGAGACCGATACATCTCTCATTTAAATGTCTTCTAACAGGGCAACCTGACAATTAATTAAGTAATAAATTAAAACTGAAATTTAAATTAATTTTAAATGGTATTTTATGCGAATTAACCATTACATTCTTAACGTAGCCTGTTACGCTGATACGTGCTCTGGATTATTCCTATTTTTTATACGAAAAATTATGTAATACTTCTTCGTAGATAAAGCTCAAAAATATTTGTAAATGTACCTTTTTCATTAAATAACATAAATAAATTTGGAGGTGCATGAAGAACTATCCTATCCTCTAACTAATCTAAGTATTCGGTCATTTTATGTAAATTGAAAATCACAATCGTAGCCAGAAAATGAGATTTCCTAACTCAGAGTTTCCCAAATAAATCACAAAACTTTCAATTCATATCCAACTTATCAGTGAACAATACTTCATCATAAACATCAAGTATACAACAATAATTTACTACGTCGTACATTACAACACAAGTTGTAGTCTTTAACTAATGTTGAGTCTTCTGTTGCATTTTAATACATTTTTCACTCTTGCAGCTAAAGTGTTAATGTACAGCACAAAATGAGAAACTAGGAGTAATTGCGTGTTTTACGTAATGGTTGAGTAGCATCGTACTAAATGTGTATTATCAAAATATTTCTACTGAATATAATTATTAAATGTATAAGACTGTATTACTAGCTTGTAACTCTAGTTAGTTTTATTTCCAACCAATTTTACTTTTGTTCCTAAAAGTGAACATATGTATTATATTGTAAGGTCAGACAGACTTTTTAAAATGTTTTGTTTCTTTTCATATTAAATAATGAACATTGCTAACTATATAAAGCTAATATTTCAGTGGTCTAATGAATACAATGCTATTGAGTGCTGTTGTTTTCGTTATCTAGTGTATATAAAAAAGACTGCTAAAATATTCCTAAGCAATAAAAGACTAATAATAGCTGCACTTTTTTCATGAGAAAACCCATCAGCTCTCCTCGCTTCATTACTCACGCAGTCCGAGATCTCACTGAGTAATGTTTCATCTCTCCAAGTCAGTTAACCGACTCAGTTTACTCGCCGACTCAAGTAATTACGCAAAACATTTCCCAAAAATTAGAGCAATGAGTAATTTAAATTGTAAAATTTTACCTTTTCTCAATAATAACTTTTTATTTGTTATTTACTCCAAGAATATTTCCAAATACTAGGACGTGTTAATGTACTTTGGTGTATACATTTTAATTACAAACAAAGCTGCTAGAAACAACACAACGTACAATTTTTTAAAAATGTTCACTAATTTTCTCGATAACGATTAATTATACTTTGGCATGAAACCGAGTTATGTTGTTATACGTAGTTTAAATTAAATTTAAAGGTGACAATGGAATGTAACAAGTTGTTCCTATTACTGTATCATTTCAATAATATATTTTAAATTTAGTTTAAATTTTAAGAGAGCTCTAGTAGTAATCTCAGTAACTAATTTGATAAATTAAAAATGATAGACTATATCTCTCTACAAATTTGGAGAATATCGTTCTATAATTATTGATTTTAAACTAGTTAACGCGATAAGTTTTTATATTTTTAATCCTATTTCAGTTAGCATTTAATAATTTTTACTTATTTTAAATTAGTACCATACTATAAAATGCTTGAAAGTTTCTTTAGAGATTTAAAAGTAAATGATTCTCCTAGTATTCTTTATACTTTTTAAATATATGTATGAATGGATCTTAAAAGAAAAATTGCAATTTTCAAAGTAGCGCATTGTAAACTGATTCTTTTTGTACGCTTACTGTACTGAAAGAATTAAAAACCCTAAATCACACCCTAAAACCCTATTTGTTGAAAAAATTTATACTTATATAATTGGATGTTCACGAAACAAGTAATAAACGTATCGTAGAATGCCTTAAAAAGTAAGGAAATAGTTTAAATTTCTAAAATTTTATTATTAAATTGGTACACTTTTACCGTTTTTGCTGTGATTAATAATCATAAAAACTAGGATGTAAATTGCTTTAAGCAAGACGAATACTGAGAGCAGAAACTTTGATTTATAAATATTTAAAGAAACTCATCTCTAAGTCTTGCTGCCCCAACACAACATGGTAAGAAATCATCGACTTTTGTAAACAGAAATTCTTAACTAATCAAAAACATTGAAATACCTGTCCTTTGTGGTTTCCATGGATTTCAAAATTTATAGACAGCTGAGTATGTTTATATAATGAATTTTTATTTTAGTTTTTACCTTCATTTGCTTGTTTACGTTACGACTAATAACATAAAATTAGGTCGATTTTTGTTATCTGATTATTCATACACATACATCCAAAATACAAACATAATACGATTATTTTTACTATCCTAGAGTATGGTAGATGTGATAAATTATTATTGATTGGATATAATATCAACATACATGATTCGATGACATTTTATTGTTAATGTCGTAGATTTGATTAAAGTTTTCGCTTTGTCTTATATAATTCAAGTAGTCTACATTGCAGTGCTCTTAAACTGCAATTGTATAGTTATTTGGTATTACCATGTTATTCAAAAAACTATAAATAATTACAAAAATCTGTGAAAGGATGAAGAAAAAATATAATATTATATAATCTTTTAATAATAGTCTGAGGTGCTTTGCCTTCAGTTAATAAATCTTGTATACCATTGATAGCATGTGAAATATGTTCATACAAAATATGAAGTTAACAAACCTCTGCCATAACACTAGTAGGTTTGTCGCACTGGCTTAATAGACTTCTCATATTTATTGTATAGTTGACATTGATTACCCACCTGTACTTTAACACATGATCAATTTAATATTATAAAGCAAGTTAGAAAAGTGAAATATTTTATTATTTGATAAAAAAAGATAAAATGTGACACATCCAAATATACATGTGGTATTTTTTAATAAATAACCATATTAGAGAAATTTAAAATTAAGGAGCTGTTATATACTCTATGTTTGGCTAAAGGGTATGACCACATCCGCACAGGACGTAAAGGCTTTCACCTAATGGATTCTCTCTTTTTATTGAGGGACCTCTCCCATTTAGAAAATGCTTTGCGATATTTTTAAGTAAACAGTGTCTAGCCACTTGACTCTCAAATAAAGCGTTGTTTTAGATACAAAAAAGAATAATATTTTGTCCTGAATTAAAATGGAGTCACTAATGTGCTATTACATTTTGAACCCATTACTCTTTTAAAATAAAAAAAAACATAAAATTAATTAATTCACAAATTTTATATTCCACACATACAATATGATGGATCTTATGAAACACTGTTTTTTGTATTGGGGTAAATACTATTGATTTATATTGATGCCTTATTACTCATTCTTTTTTCATATACAATTAAAAGAGCCTTAAGCCCAATATAATTTATAGATTTTTTATATAAAATAAAAGTCCATGTGTAGATAGACAAAAATATTCATAAACACATTGATAGTCATAACACACACTATTATCCAAAAAAGCCATTACCTCAGTTACGATTAGAGTATTTCAGATAAGTTTTTAAATTAATACTTCAAATTCTTTATATACATTTTTTAAAGTGGCCAATTAAACACTCCAATAATATATGACGGACAATAAAACATATTCATTACTTGAAAATAACTAGATTAATTATAAATAGTGATATTTTAGAATCCTAAAGTTGAAGAGTGAAACTACGTATATACTACGTTCTACGTTATAAGTATATAATGGGACACACACATTTCTCTGTAAATGTATGTAATATACAAGTGAATAGATGTAATCATCCAATGTTAAAAATACTAACTGGTATGGCTAGAGTCGGTAACCGCACGGTATAGAACTTTGCACTTTGGATCTGACATAGAAAGAGACCACAGCTTGATAACCTGTGTGTGACCAGGCACAGTGTTTGTCAGTACCAATGACCTTCGATTCTTCTCCCTATTCTGTATAATAAGACCCCCGCACAGGTCAGAAGCCCATGAGAATGAACGCAATGTGTTACAACAATATAAACATACAGAGTTAAATATGTTGGCTACTATAGGTACTTCCTAGTACGCAGCACCTCACGGCCTGGTTAGTTATTTTGTTATTTATATTACGATGGATTGTAAGTTAACATTACACACTTTCTCATTACTTTGGGACGTTTTAAGACGTCTATTTTAAGCTATTTACAAGTTTAGAAGCTAATTCCTACAGTAGTTACCACAATAATTGACACTTTTGAGATGTTAAAAACTATTTGTGTCATTCCAAATGGAATAAAAAAGCGAATCACATTATGTTTAAGAAGAATATTTATATTCTTTACAGTTTCTATTATTAAACTTAATTGTAAATGAATAAATGACAACTTGAGTATTATAAATTGAAATTATTTAAAAAAAACTATAGCTGACAACTAAGTTAGGTCGTAAAAGAACGACTTTTTATCTTTCAAACCATTGTTGAAGATGTCATCATAACCTTAAATATCAATACCTTAGGTTAGTTCCCTTTAATATAAATATCTTATTTTTCATCCTATCAAGGGACGGTTCATAAGGAGTTAGCAGAAAATATAAAATGAGAGAATATATCGAGTAGTACATTAAATTAAAGTTTTCTATTCGGATATACCGATAGTAGCTCAGATGAAATGTATATTATAGAATATTTAGTCTTGTGTTCTACCTTATATACAAAACGCATTTCTACTCGAGCTTTACATAAAAGCATACCCTATGGTTTTCACTGCATTCAGAGTTCATAGGTAGGATATGCATGTCTTATTAGTGGTAACATCTTAAACCATTATTATGTTGTTAAATTTATTTTTAGAACACACAGTAGTCTGAAAACACACCATAAACACTTTTAATCCAACGTTACATTTTTTTAGAATGGTTTTACTGACGAATTTTCAAAGAAAGAATAGAAATTTTCCAACAAATGTCAAAGGATTGTAACACATGTGGTCAGCGGAACTCGTTTTAATTTATCTTTGGAACCACAAATGTTATCAAAGAAAGCAGTTTTAACTTAATTGTTTCTGAAGAACGATCTGCGATTTTTATCATTTATAAAAACTGAATCATTATTAATACTATTAAAAGTATTTGGTAGAAATATACAAACTTTAACTACCAGTTTTAAAAATTATACCTTTATTATGTATATATAATAAATATAATAAGTGTTATATATATATATATATATATATATATATATATATATATATATATATATATAACAGTTATTCATTCTAAAAACTTAATTTTACAGTGTCTTGTATATTTTTATCTCCTATGTTTAGGACTTGTTATCATAATAATTCTAACGGTAAATCTTGAACATTTGCTACTGTATTCCAGTCAAATATATCTGTAACACCAATGTTACAACATAAAGAGTGACATAAGAATTTAAAACAAATATAGATATATAACTTTTAAATTAGAAAATATTGAGCTATACCCTGAAGTCTACAAGAACATACATACGACCGTGCTATCTCTGTAACATGTTCACTGTGTTATGTACACATATTCACAATGGTGTTTATTCACAATAGAAGCACAAGACAATTTTACTTATTAAACATATCCACAAATATATTAGCTAGGTGTAATCAGATATTTTAAAAAAATCTCAAGCTTGCTCAGTTTAAAAATGAAGCATAAAAAGTATTCAAGTGACAAGTAAATATAAAAATAAATGTAGCAACGTAATTGTTTGAGATGTAACCACTACATCACATTAATTTATTATTACTGAACTTAGAATCAGACAATAAAAACCTTTATTAGTCCGGCTTTTAACTTTATAGCATTAATAAAACAATAAAAATAAAGTATTACTGCAATTTATTTTAAGCATAAGTCTTTTTATTTCTTGTATTTTCAATATTTATTTAGTATTACATATTTTTTATGTCAGATAAAGACAGCTTTTCCGTAGAAAAGTCTCACAAAATAAAGATTCTAACGTCCTTCAGAGTAAGTTTTTTTACAATCAGTTTGTATTACAAACATTTGAACCATTAGTTCTTAAATTAATTTAATAAATTTAAAATTTATTGCAAGAAGTTACTGATATACAAGCATTTTTACAAGTAATTTTTCAGTTAATATTCTGCCATATATGCACGGAATTATACATTATCTCTCCAGAACATTTATTTTGCGAGCAAAGTTCCTAATTAAAACGTCACAGAGGTTGGGTCAGCCGTAAAATCTCTAACCTATGAAACGTACCTCGCATAAAAGAGGTATTACGAGTAATTATATTGTTAGACCTATTTTGTTTCAATAATATGTCTGTAAGTTTTAAATTTTTATATTATTTATATTTTTACTAACAATTACAAAAAAGCCTTTACCTAATCACCTGTATTTTGAGCAGGCATTTATACTTTTTCGTGTGAAATTAGAATTAGAATTGACATTAAATATTGTGTTATAATTTTCTGTTATATATTTTATCGTTTAAAAGCATAGCCGAAGTACATAAATACCTAAAATCATTAAAACCGTAACTACTAATATTACCTTAATATTTACTAATAATAATACTAATTTTTAATAGAAATTGAAATAATTTAAAGCTGCTGAGGATAAGTTTGGGATTTACTTACAGAATTTTAAAAAGTCCGGAAATAAACTTTTACTATAGTATTGTTTAAAATAAATTCATGATATATAAAACATGCTATATTTTAGATATTATTTTTTTTTTACAAATAAACATGTTTATATTCTCATTCCTAGGAACTCCTCATAGCAGAAGTTTTGGTTAATTACTATTTATCAAGTAATTAAAAATGTTTCTTTCAATAAAAAATTATTTATAAATATCACCAATGATTTTTCTATTAATTATGATTGGATCACTCCTCAATTAGTTGTATTCTGGAAGTCACGCTTAAGTTACTACTCACGTTTATTACAATTTTTAGTGTAAAATTTCACTTACTACAATTAATCGTTCTTTCTTTGCTGGTTTTCATACACTAGGTTGAACTATTTGTGAATATTTAACTTCCTACAAAATGCCGTATGGATATCTGTGTCACATACGTAAGAATATACTTCTCTTGAACAACTATACACTTTTGGTAAAGTATGCAAAACACGTAAATACCACTATGGATGTAGAAGCTTTTCATTAAATAGTAAAGAGATTCTCCCTGCACACTTTGGGTACAGAGAGGATTAAAATCAGAGGGAAACACAAACTGGTCATGTTATTATTTAGGTTAATTTATATGAAGGCAATATTGAGTTCGATTATAGTGCATATCACTGCATAAGGTTTGGCTGATCATTAGCGAACCTTTACACATCGATCGAAGAGAAAACTGCCTATTAGAAACTTTTTTGAGCAAACTGGGTACAAGAACATGTTTTATAATGGTTTGCTATTTTACCATTCAGACTATAAGAAGGTTGAAATGGATTTTAATTTAAAATTTTTATTAATGTAACATTTTAATTTGCTATGTCTTATACTATGGATGGATGCGTGCTCTGGTGTATGTTTACGTAACTAACTGAATAAATTAGAAATTATAGACTATATTATTCTGCAGAAATGTTTTAAGCCGTATATAAATTAATTAGCTTTAAGCATCAAACATGAATTAGTAAGGTATTATTAATGTTATTCAGGTAAAATACGGTAATTTCAAATAAATTAAATATTTAGCCTAACCAAAACATCCATAAAGTTGCTGGAAGACGTACGTTACAAAATCCTTCTCATAACAGATTAGTTATTCTTTATCACTATGTTAAACCGATCCTAAACTGCTGTAACTGCTTATGATTTTTCCATATGATTGAACCCGATTCTCCCTGCACGCTTTGGGCACAGAGAGGATTAAAACAACCCAAAACACAAGTTTAGTAGCTTTTCAAGAAGGAAAAGAAATTTGTGAACAGTGACAATCTTTGCAAAATAAAGGGAAATCCGACAAAATAACAGATATAAACCATTTTTTTTCTTTGGAATCAGGTCTTCGTTTCATATAAACTGATCTAGTGTTTTTTGTTGTATTAAATACTCACTAAACTTAAATGTAAACTGCTTTGGTTATCAAGAGTCATTATTAGGAGAAATTGTGAATACTCAATAATAGAAGTAACAGCCTTGTAAGTCCTGGTCCTCGTCCATCACATTGTACTACATGTAGTGATTATCTGACTTTGGAAATGCTAAAACATACTCGCAATAGTATTTAATGTTCAAAAATATTAAAATATCAGAACTTTTTTGTTTCTATGGATATTAAATAATGTTTGTGTGGAAACGGTTTGATATATTTCATATGAGTTTCTCATTATTTTATATTTTGTTGCCTTTTTATGTCAAGGATACTACTAAAAATAAATAAATTTCTACTTATCTAATCACCCATAGACATACTTTCTACAGAGAGATCTATATATGTCATAAGTTCATTATTATGACATATTTTAATAATGCTATTTTGGAACGGTTACTTTGTAAAAATCCCCCCTAGGCATTGCCTTTAGGGGAAAGATTACTTATTTCAACAGAATAAAAACTAAAGTATACGCTTAGATACCGACTCCTATAAATTAACTCCAAATGAGGTGGTTTTATTTTAAAATAAAACATTGCAAACAACTTTAAATCAAACTTTAAAGAATTGATGAATATATTGTACATGATCAAATATTGTCTTTTAAGTTTTCGATATGCCATTTTACGTATTTCCAATTACATTGTAATTGGAGAATACCTCTTCTAACCTATATCGCACTTATCTGGATGCCTCTGATGTCAAAACTTTGCAGGTGATTTTTTTAGCTTTTTCGTTTTTCGTCGCTACTTATTTTTGGATCCCTTCAGACGAACATGACTCCAGATTTCAGGAGTCAAGTCTGGAACAGCGTGAGATTTCAAACGCTACACGTATGAGGAAAGTGAACCGGAGATAAACTCATCATTCTCATATAAAATTGTACCTACATTGTTTTATATTTTTGGATAATTTAAAAATTTAATTATTATGTTTAAGAATAGTTGCAAAAATAATCGTAATGCAATATTATTTAAATCATAAAAAGCTCCTTACTTTACATCTACGCATGGAAAGATGTAAAATTCTATTATGAGTTCCTACCATTCTAGAAATGTTCATAATTTTCTCTATTAATTATATCCTCAGAATTAGTATGTTTCAACATGCTAATAAATACTTTTAAATAAATAAACATATGTAGTTTGTTTCGATTGCCTTAATATACTAATTCTAAAGAGAGAAAAATATAAAAACATATATCTACCCAAAAATTCATTGTTACTAAAGCGTTGCCAAAAGTTCTTATAATTGAAATGAATTATTTAAACCAATACCATTTGCACTACCTTAAATTAGAATATATAGGCGCTTTATATAACTTCTTACCATAGTTTATTGTATATAATATAGTAAGATTATTTAAACAGTAATATTTTCAAAGCTTTTAATTATAAGTCACTTTTTTGCGGCTCGTTTGGCAATTATTCACCGTAGTGCTGGCGAAGCCTATCATCTAAGAGACCGATACATCTCTCTTCTGAATGTCTCCTAATAGGATAACCTGAGAGTTAATTTAACCATTAATTAAAATTTTAATTTATTTTAATGGTGTTGTATGCAATTTAATAATTATATTCTTAACGTATGCTTGTTACGCTAACACGTGATCTGGTTTACTCCTATTATGTAATGGGAAAATTTTAAATAATACCTGTTCGTAGACAACGCTAAAAATATTTTAAACTTTTCCTTTAAAATAAAAATATATTTATACGTATACAGAGTACCTCAAATTACCCTTTTAAGTAATTAACATCAAGACGTTTGGACGGTGCAAGAAAAGCTATCCTATCCTTCCAACTAGTCCACGTATTCGGTTATTTTATATATCTTGAAAATCTAAATCATAGCCACAAAATGAGATTTTCTAACTGAGAGTGTCCCAAAAAAATCACCGAACTTTCAGTTCATATTCAGCTTATCAGTGAACAATACTTAATCATAAACATCAAGTATACAACAATAAGTTACTACTTCATACATTATAACACAAGTTGTAGTCTTTAACTAATGTTGGATCTCCTGATACATATTAATTAATTTTTAACTCTTTCGGATTGCAGCTTAAGTGTCAATGTACAGCAAAAAATGAGAAACGAGGAGTAAAGTGGGTTTTACGACATGCACGAGTATTATCGTACTAAATGTTTATTATCAAAATATTTTTAATGAAAATAATTATTATTAAATTTATAATAGCGTATTATTAGTTTAAAATTTCGGTAGATTTTTTTACAACCAATTTTAAGTTTTTTTCCTAAAAGGAAGCATATGCATTATATTGTAAGGCCGGAGATACTTTCTTTAATGTTTTGTTTCTTTTAATATTAAATAATGGACATTGCTAACTATATAATGCTAATATTTTAGTGGTCTAATGCATAAAAGCTTTTGGTTCGTTTTGTATTTCTGTACCTAGTGTATATAAAAAAGACTACTAAAATATTCCTAAGCAATAAATGATTAACAATAGCTGCATGTTTTTCACGAGAATAACCATCAGCTCTTTCCGCTTCATTACTCACTCAGTCCGACTTCTCACTGAGTAATGCTTCGTCACTTCAGCCCAATTAACCGACTCAGTTTACTCGCTGACTCAAGTAATTACGCAAAACATTTCCCGAAGATTAGAGCAATGAGGAGTTTAAATTGTAAAACCTTTTCTCAATAATAATTTTTTATTTGTTATTTACTCCAATAGCATTTTCAAATATTAGGAGGTGTTAATGTACTTTGGGGTATTCGTCGTAATTACAAACAAAGCTACTAGATACAACGCAACCAATTATTTAAATATGTTTAATAATATTGTAGATAACGATGAATTATACTTTGGCATGAAACAGAGTTATTTTATTATACATAGTTTAAATGATATTTAAAAGTAACAATGGAATCTAATAATTTGTTTCTATAACTGTAGACTTGAATTATTAATATTTTTAATCAGTTGTAAGTTGGATGAGACCTCTAGTTGTAATCTTAGTAACTAATTGGATAAATTAAAAAAATAGACTATATTTCTCTAATAATCTGGAGAATATCGTTATTTAATTATTGAGTTTAAACTAGGTAACGCGATAAAGTTTTATATTTTAATCCTAAGTCAGCTATCATTCACTAATTTTGACTTATTTTAAACATGTACTCTACTACAAAATGAATGAAAAAGCCTCTTAAGAGATTTAAAAGTAAATAATTCTCTTAGAAATCTTTTCACTTTTTAAAATATATGTATAAATAGATCTTAAAAGAAAGTATTTTGCATTATTTTCAACGTAGTACATTGTAAACTGATTATTTTTGTACTCTTAGAGTACTGAAATAATTAAAAACCCTCCAACTTGTTGCAACAACACGGAGAGAGCCGATGGAGGGAGTTTGTTGACACTCTCAACACAGACGACGGCTCCATCTGGAGGATCGCCCGAACCCTCAGAGGCGATAAGAGAACTGTTCGGCCCATCCAAGGACAGAGCGGCTTGGACTACACAGCCGAGGAGAAGGCCGAGGTCTTCGCTGACACCATGGAGGTTCAGTTCTCTCCCAACCATGATATAGACGACCCAGAACACTCTAGTACAGTGGAGGGCATCCTGGAGGCCAACGACCATGACGACTAGCAAGAATCGGACGAACTGCCCACCATCACGGAGGCTGAAGTTGCCGGCGCCCTCGCTAGACTTCGCCCGAAGAAGGCCCCGGGAGAAGATCGCCTGGGCACCCCAGCGCTCAGAAGAATTCCAGAATGGGTCGTGAAATGAATAACCTCTCTCTTCAACTCCTGCCTCCGACTAAAACACGTTCCTAAACCCTGGAAGCAAGCAAAGCTCATCCTACTCCCGAAGCAACTTAAAAAACCTTACCCTACCCGACAGCTACCGCCCAATCTTCCTCCTACCTTCTTTGTCAAAAGTTCTTAAACGACTCATTCTGGCCCGCTTCCCCGAGGACTTGCACACGGAAATTCGGAAAGATCAATACGGTTTCCGTCAGGGTTACTCCTCCACCCACCAACTAACTAGAGTTTTCTCAGACCTCACTGACACCCACAACCAGGGACTAGTCACCACCGCAGTTTCCCTTGATGTCAGCAAGGCCTTTGACCGCGTCTGGCATCAAGGGCTTTTGTAAAAGTTGGCCCACAATCCACTTCCACGCAGTTTGTTCCGGCTCTTCCAGTCGTACCTAGCAGACAGAAAGTTCTCTGTCACTGTGGAACAGGCCGCGTCGTTCTCGGGCGTGCCACAGGGACCTGTAGTACTGGGCCAAGTGCTGTACTTGTGGGACATAAATGACATCCCAGTAATTCCCAGGATGTCCCTCGCCCTCTACGCTGACGACGCACTGTTCTACAGTAAGTCGGCCTCCATCCGCCATTCATGTGTCTACATGAGAGGACAAATAGAGCAACTGGATCCCTGGCTTATGAAGTGGGAGGTCAGGATCAATACACAGAAGAGCGAGGCTATCTGCTTCACAAAACACCAACAATACCCAGCACAGCGTGAGAGGATTCACCTGCAGGGGGACCAACTAAGGAATACCAAGTCCATAAAATACTTAGGAGTCGTCCTCAACAGGACTCACGACTGGGCTTGCCGCCTAAGGGAGGGTCCATCTTGGAATCGCCGCCGCTGTCGGCTCTACTGAGACCTCACTCCGGACTACCTACCAACACGAAGCTGCTGCTCTACAAAAAGATTGTTCGCCCTATCGTAACATACGCGGCTCCAGCCTGGTATCCTCACACCTCCATGATGACCAGGAAGGTACTAGAAGCCTTCTAAAACAGGACTTTCAGCCAACTGACGAACACACCATGGTTCGTCAGGAATACTGTCGTCTGCAGGACTACCCAGTCTGCATGAATACATCACAGGCCAGGCGAGAGCCATGTATGCAACGGCAGCTGAATCAACATGGGAACACATCCGTGAGTGGGTAACAAGGGAAGGGAAGCCGTCGACCAGTGGAAAATCCAACAACTGAAAGTCATACTAGATGACCCGTCCTATAAGAAAGAACAACAAAAACCAAATGACTCACCAACCAGTCTACTCGAAAACGACAGAAATTTAAAACTACACAATGGGGAGATGTACGCCCATAAGCCCGTAATGTTAAACATATGCATATATATAACCCATTATCTCAGAAAGTATCAGAGTTATAAGATTGAAATTTTTACCCTGAAATAAACATAGTATTCTAAAGACACCCTACTAATTTCATTGAATTCCATTAACTTTTTGGCATTATTTTTATTTTTTTAAATATTTGTAAATTTTTTTTGCTTATAATTTTGGATTACTATTTTAAAATAATTTTTTATTGTTGAGCTAGAAGTTTAAATCTAGTAGGGGTTGTGTAAACAGACATTCTTAATAACCTGTAAAAATTTGAAATGAATTGGCCTTCTACTTTCTGAGATAATGGGACTTTTGTGTAAAAAAAAATAGATTTTCGGGAAATCGCGAAAACATGATAAACATATATTTACTTACATTTCAAAACATTCCAGCTTCGTAATTCTGATCATTTTCCTTCTCAACATCAAGGAGTTTCTTCCTGATCATCCTGGTCCTTTTTCTGGCTAGCTTTGTCTTCTCTTCACATGCTATATCTGATTTTATCATCCGACCTCGATCAATTTCACTAAGGCACTTTGCACAATTTTTGCCAATTTTGACCCCAAGCCCTTTTAAGACTGCTAATCTCCCCTGACTGCCCTCATTAAAAGTAATAACTGCATCATATGTACCTAACTTTAGAGTTTGTAGTCCTACAAAGTTATTTTTTTGGCACTCTGGACCAGAGAACAGAATTGAAGCTTTCGTTAATATTTTGAGTGCGGACGTGCAGACTAACAACTCTAACAACTCAGTTTTTGCCAGGTCCCTGAATATAGGTTTTATCAGATCAATTATGGGCTGGTCCAGTGAATTTTTATGTTCATATGTTTTAGCATCCCGAATGGCTTGCTTATACCTACACCATGATATGTCGCAAAGCTGATGCTGTGGGTTGTCGTCCGTGGACGCTTTATGCAAGAAAAAAATATTATTTTTATATTATTTAGGATCCGTATATGCATGTATTATATATCATTTTAATCAGAACAAACTAAACAATACAAAAAAAAATATAAAAAAAATAAATCAAAATTTTTAATTTTCGGGCGTACATCTCCCCTTAACAACTCACCACGACTTAGCGCAACAGTAGCCCCTCTTGGGGCTAGACATACACATGACCAGTAGCCATTCTGCTTGTTGCAGAGCCGCTACCTCAAACACCCACGCAAGGCCAGCGTTGTTTGTGTTTTTTTTTTTTTTTTTTTTTTTTTTTTTTTTTTTTTTTTTTTTTTTTTTTTTTTTTTTTTCCAGTAGGGACAAGAGTCCCAGCCTTCCCGCTGCCTGCCTGCTTGCCAGAAAGATTGGAATTTTCAACGTAGTACATTATAAACTGATTCTTTTTGTACACTTAGAGAACTGAAAGAATTAAAAACCGTAAATCACAAGTTCTTATTATGAGTTGTATGTATTTCTATGACTATACAACTTCATTTCGTTTCTCTTTTAAAATTGATGAGTACTCTGGTTGTAATCTCAGCAACTAATTGAATAGATACAAATATATACCATTTTTTTCTTGAAATCTTCACAATACTGCTTTAAAAATTTTTTATTTTAAACTACTAAACGTTAATAAGTTACGAATTGTAATCCTAAGTCAACCAGCATTCACTAATTTCAAAGTTTGTTGCATATTTAAAAATTACAGAAAGATGACCCTTAGACATCATTAAGAAAACCATTCTGTAACTAATTTTTACGCTTTTTATAAAATATTTATTAAGGGATCTTAAATACTTTTCATCTTTTTATAAAGACAATGTTAAGCGATTTCTTCTGTACACTTAGAGCACTGAAAGCTTTAAAAGCCCATAGTAACAAGTTTTCTTCTAATTTTATACTAAGTATACTAAACGTAATTGTTTATTATGGTAATCTTCACGAAAAAAGTCATTTGTAAGATCCCTATAAGATTAACATCCTGTTAACAAAAAACGCGTTATAATTACATTTGAACAGTTTTACTGTATTGATTCTGTGATGAATAATCGCTAAAATTATACCGTAAACTGATTTGTCTCAGAAAAACAGTGAGAACAGATACTTCGATTCTGAACTACTTAAATTTACTCATCTGTAAGGCCGTGTCTCGATCCTTTTCTTCGCCCTCGTACTCTTCCTGGTGGTGTTTCTGGCGTCTTGCGTGTTGGACGATTTGAAAGTTAAACTGAACTATGAAAAAAGGCTTTGCCCTTAACAAGCTCTGTCCATCTCACTTTTTCCTGGACGTGCTTTTCCAACTAAACGTAGTTTGACTTTAAAGAATTTTGTAAACAACACTTCTGAATTTATCGAAAATTAGAAATACTTGTACTATGTTTCCATGGATATAAACTTGTAATAATATGTATTCCGTTTTTAATGTTTCACCTGTTGCTATTTATTTCTGTTGTTAATTTCACTTGCGTCATGGCTACTACTACCTTTTTACCGATTCTTATCAGATTACCCTTACATATATAAGTAATAAGTGTTAAATTATAATAGTTAATATACTGTTATTTAATTTACAAGTAATTGTATTTGTTTTATACTTGTAAACAAAGAAATAAACGACAACTTTTGCCTGTATTGTAGCTCCAATAGTTAATAAGTAGAGTGGTTTATCCCCGATAGTTGTCAAACCTAAATTGAATGTACAGTGATTTCTATTTACAATTAATTATTACTAATTATATTATTATTGATGATTTTCTACGATATTTTTCTACTGACAATTTAGTATAGAGCCGGTGAATATAATTGGGATATTCTTTTAAAATTTGCTTCAAAACCCTGGAGACAGTTGTGACATCACGGTTTTTTCTATACAGAAACCAATGATGTATTGCAGGTCCGTCATTAATTTTGATCACATTAATTATGCAATTATTGATTGTGGGATAGATGGACATTATAAAAGCCCTCTGGTTTAAATACTAAGTTTAGTGGTATTATTTACCGAATATTTCCTATTGTTAAAACAAGAGTAGAAACAGGATAAGCTAGCAGTATGTAAATTTTGTTTCAAGATAAAAAAAAATATGATTGCGATATTTTACTCGACCTTATGCCATATTAAATGTGCCTATAGTTCATTTTATATGAATCATGGAATTCTCTTAAACAGTATGAATAGCGATACACATTTCATATAAATATCATACTGTGGGAACTTTACTCTTCTAACTAACTTAGTATGTGATTTTTAATGTAGTAAAGTTTATGTCCCGTTGGGTCATAATCATTAAAACTGTGTTTTCATAAACAAAATAGCATTTTAAAAATTCATTCCAGAATAGTTTTTTGTATGAATCCTTTATGGATACATTTTCCGGAATTATATATTCTTTCTAATTTTACCTTCAATTCGTTTTTTTCTGACCTAAAATACACAGATTCATACGATTATTTTCTTAATTATAAAAAAATTTATTATTAAAAATTTAAGTACAAATCATGAAAAATTACTTTCACTTTGACTAAAATGAAATAGATAGTTTTGTTTATAATCATGTTTTCTAAATATGTAGGACACATACATTTTTAATATCACAGCTTTTTTCAAAGTAGTTTTTAATAGTATGTATAATTTTTTTTCTTATTCAAGAAACTTCTCAAAGCTCACGCTACCACTCTAGGCAACTACATCTGATGCTGCAGAAGTAACTCCACTAAAAACCCATATTTATTACCACCCAGTCTAGTGTTGTGTATTAGTGAACTTTCTAATTTTCTAAGTGGCATTGTGTGGAGATTGTCCTTTACATTACAAAATAGTACTTCTTAAGAGCTATATTTGTTAACAAAATATGTGTTAGCTTGAGGAAAATGTGTTTAATAAAGCTGCACAACTTGCTAAAGCCTAATAGTAAATTTGCAAGAAAAAACTTCTAAAGCACGATAACCCCCTCAATAATGTTTAAAGGATTAAAGATGTTATTCTTCAATTTATTGTTCCACTCACATACTTAAAACAAAATATATATAATAATTGGTTATATCGAAGTTTTCTATTGACATCAGTGGAATAATTATTTCATTTGCATACAATATTATTGAAAAATTAATACAAAACGCTCACTTCCTGTTACTAAAAAATCGTTTTAACGAAAACTAGTTTTACTATAGTAAGTTTCTTATGCAATTTCAACACGGTTTAGTTCTCGAAAGGAGCTGTAAATAAAAAATTAGATATTTTATTAAAAAGTTGTATAATAATTTGAAACTTGTATTATTTTTTAAAATAATGTTTTAAAATTTCTTAAGAAATGTATTATTAATAAATGAGGAAATAAAATATTTAAAGACGACAATATAATCTAAGAATTTGCGTCAATAAGTGTATAATTTCAATGGGCCAAGTCAAATCTCTTGTAAATTAGAGGAGAGCTCTTGTGGTTATCTAAGCAAGTAATTGAATAATTTAAAAGATACAGACTATAAAATTAACAAATCTGTTCATTATTGTGTTTAAAAATGATAGAGTTGTAAACAAATTAACGCAATACGTTATGAATTTTTATCCTGTCAGCTAAACTTAGCAAACTTCAAATTATTTTCAATATTTACACTACTATAAAATGCCTGAAAGATGTCTCTCAGGCACATTTAAGTAAATAATTCTCATTGTAATCTTTACACTTTTTATCAAAAATATGCATGAACGAATCCTAAAAAATTTTGAACAGTTGAGGAGAATAATTGTAAACTGATTCTTTCTGTGCACCTAGAGTACTGAAGGAATTTCATACCATAAATGACAAATTCTTCCTATTTACCCAAAAATCCCACGAAAATTATTTGTAGATTCAGAAATTAACACTTAAAAAGAGAATAAACTATAAGTTTCAATTAAGGTTAAAATCCTGTTAATTTTAAACGCGTTACAAACACATAGGAGCAGTTTAACTGTTTAGCTGTCATTAATAATAGCAAAACTAGAATGTAACTTGATTTGGGTAAGAAGAATAGTTAGAAGTCCTTGTCTCTAACACTATGGGTAGTTTTACTATAATAAGGTACTGTTCTGACATTACGATATTAAGAACCTGCTTGAGATGTCTCTCAGACAAATTTATGTAAATAATTCTCTTAGTAATCTTTACACTTCAAATATGTATTAAAGGATCATAAAACATTTGGACTCTTGATTTGTGTATAGAAAATAAATGCACACTGATTCTTTTTGTACACTGAGAGTACTGAAAAGATTTAAAACCGTAAATTAAACAATGTCATTTTGTTTATCTTCTGTTTTCTTTCAAATATAGGATCAATTGAGTACGATTACTGTAGACCATGCAGTGTTTTTTTATGTAGCTGGATAAGGAAATAAAAACATTTAGAATCGAATTGTTATGTGCACATTTCAGATGTAAGTAAATGAGTATTTTGTTTTCTTAGGATAAGAATCTTAGAACATTGCACGTAGGCCAATAAGTACCTTTGCGCTGCTTTCGGAGTGACAGAATATTCTGGGTGGGTAAGGCTAATGGAAGGGGTTATCTCCTGTTGAGGTTTTGAGGGAAGATTTGGGGCAATAATCTTAAGTCATGTCATGCCAGCTCTGAACCAGCCTCTCCAATAAATGTAGGTAGGGGTGGCATTAATTGAAAAAAACTAGATTATAGGAATATAATTATTGTTAGGCTCTCTAAATATAAATACTTAAAACTGTTATCACTCTCAGATCCTTTTGTACTAACATACCTTTAGTATGAAATATATGTTGTACCAGTCATATTCAATACATTTATTTGATCATATTAAAAAGAAATGTAAAACTCTGCAGAATATTGAAGGCTTTACTTTGGCTATTGTACTATTGTAGGCTATCTTTTACAATGATGTCGACTTATCCGCGCAGCGTCAGCATCTTGGCTCAAAACTTAAGCTGTAGTCCGAAAAGTGAAGATTAGTATAATAGAAGTATAAATATGAATAATTGAAGTACTTGAAGTTGTACTCATATTTAAAGAGCACTCTTAAACGTGTCTAAAACAAAATCACAACATTATTAGCCATGTATCGAGTTAACTTATAATTATGACAACGTGGTCTCGTCAGAAGTACATCGCCACAACTTATATACGTATTAATTTTCCAAATATAACATCATAACAAGTAAGTTACTTTATTATTTACAACTTGTCTTTATATTACATTTTAATTAGTTTCCTCGCATGAAAGAGCTAGTATTTATATCAAAGATATACATTTTACTTAAGTAAAAGGAGCGTGAGGTGTTGCTTGGCAGCAAGATGTTCAGCTACAAAGTTCAAAAGAGAAAATATCATTACGCGTGAGAATCAGGTTATTAGTCCGCCAAGAATTTAGTTCCAAAACCATAAGATTATACTTATGGTAATCCGTAACGAATAAGAGCGTTGCCGAAATATATATTATATAATATAACAATAAAATAAAGTATACCTTCTATGGCGCTCAGCCCAATTCCATGGTTGGACATGCACCATCATATAACTCATTCTTGTCTATGTAGAAATGTCATGCAAGGTTTTATACAAGTTTTCTGGGAAACAAGCGAGGATACCAAAACGCAAGAGTGCGATAAAGTTACATATTGTCTACAACGTTTAACATTCACTGCAGTTTACTATAATTTATGTTTACTCTACGAATAAAAGGGTTATTGTAAAATCTTACACTATAGTATTCATGTTCTTTATATATTCATGTATCTATTTTATCGTTTCCATCATGGTTACGTAAAGGAACTTTGCAAAACTAATCCCTGACGCTCATACAAATATCATCGGTTATAATGAAATAATATTAACCACAGCGTTCCTCAAACATAAATTAAGCTTCTTGCAAATTTTTAATTCTATAGGTCTGTTCTTTTTCCGGGATATCTAGCAAACTAACAGATAGAAAACATTGAAATATTTCAAACCTCATGAGTGACACTGATTGGCCTAAGCTCAGCGAATTACTTCATTTTTCAATATTACAGAATTAACATAAGTGGAATATAGTGTGACAATATAAGGACTCAGAGCTTAACATGATGTGTACCAGATTCTGATAGCAAAATATTGCACTTCTCAGTACACGTTAATGGTAGCCAAAGTTATAAACTTTACATTTATGTTTTTCGTGACTATTATCATTATAAATTCTTTCAGTTAGTGGAATACAGTGCGTATTTTAAAAGTGGTTTTGTAATAACTGTTAATTTGAAGTAACACGGACATCACCTCTAATAACAAGATAGGAACTGAAAATAATTTAAATAATAAAATGTAACAAATATTTTCTGTAAACCTTATTTTTTTAAATAACACGTACTTCTATCTCCTCTAATAACTGTTTTAAAACAATTCAAAACTGAAAATAAACTTAGAGCTAATATACATTTGAAGTACTTATGCGAGTTACGTTATCTCCATGGTTGTCGAAGTATATGTTCCACAATAACATTGATGAATAAAACGTTCTCGATAATTAGGATTCAAATCTGATATGACCTTAATATTGTCACGCCTCCTGCTCAGCTGGGGCGAAGGGGGTGTACTCAGGAATCAAACGCAGCTCAGATTACAGCAACTTTATTTAAACGACAACACTTCCGAACCCACGGACACCACGCGTCACGACCATCACTAGGCTAAGCCCTACACTAGATCGGCCCTCAGGGAGCTCGGACGTCCGCTCGCGCCGGAGTCCTCTCGCGTACACACCGCCTCGGGCGCTCACCTTGCTGACCTCCCCCTCCAGTACTTCCAGACGGCGGGAACATGGGCCCCGACGTCACACACCCCCAGCCAAATTAAGGGTGGTTGTTGGGGTTGATGCCATCTAGGAGTTCTTCTTCTTCATTCTTCCAGGCCCTGGCAGCTGGTCCGTTCTTTGTGTTCAGCTGGGCGGCTGGGTCACGTGCACAAGTTACCATGGCGTCTACCCTCACGTTTCGCCGCGTATCGCTAACAGTGTGGCTAGCGGTCGGGGTTCTCCAACAGTCAATAGTTGTCTTTAGATGTGGAGGAAACACATGGGGAACAACGACACTGCGGCAGCCACTTCTCAGGGACAGTCATTTACACTGGCACATAAAGTCTCTGGCGTTGGGACGGCTCGATCACACATAAAGTCTTTAGCGTTGGGACGGCCCGATCACACATAAAGTCTCTGAAGTTGGGACGGCTCGATCACACATAAAGTCTCTGGCGTTGGGACGGCCCGATCACGAGCCTCAGTCGTTCGCTCCCATCGGTACCGCTTCACTAATACATTTCCAGGGAAAGTTTATTAATTTTAATGTTATTCCAGCAACAGGCAATGAATCGTTCCTCACAAAGGTTTGCCTTCTACAAAAACATGTTGTCCTACGAGAGCCTATCTACCTACTCTAGTTAGCAATGTTTGCTTGTGGTGTAATCGCATTTATTTGACAGAAACATTAGTTCATAGAAACTTACTCTTAAATACCCGCGGTGGTGTCCATTCCCTTATATTATACATCTATCCTTACGTGTAGGTATATTCGACATTTTATATTAAAAATACATTAATCAATTGTACATGTCTTTATAATTACTTGAAGCTAGAAATTATAATTGTATATGAATAAATGAGTTCATGACACATTCCGGAACCATTCAGCTGTTCTGTGCGAGTCATACAAAACAAAATATATTAATCCTCTATATTGCCCTTTCTTATGATCTAGTACAATGACGATATTCCAATTCAAACATGATAATATTATTATTAGAACTATTTACCAAATTACTAACTAGTACATTAATCCTTATTATCTACCCATACTATAACTTACTATTGCAAAAACACTTTTTTTTATATAGATAATAACCTTACAAAGTGGATATTATTATAGGGACCCAAACTAAATAATTGTAATTATAAGTCCACGACAAGGTTATTCTAGATATTTGACATCTTCCTACTCATTAACATAGACAAGTGAAACAAACTACAGTAGGACATTATAAGCGTAACCATGTACTACAGGATACAGATATTTTACAGTGCAAGAGGTGGTACAAAGTTTTGTAACTGAAGTTGTGCACAGCGGCAGTGTCTACGTGACAAAAGTAGCTGTGGTCAGCAGTAGCCGTCCGGCCTCTCTGGTCACCTGACCTCTCGGGTCACCGGCCTGGCTCTGAGCTACTGTACTTCCCACCGGTGCTCTAAGACATAGCATGAAATGACTTCGTTTTTCAAAAACGCTCTTATCTCTTAAATTTTATTCTTTACATACATCTAACTACCTTTTAACATAACTATCTCAATACCACACAAGAATATGTTAATAGCTAACTATACCCGAACAACTTATAAGTTACTTTGTATGCATTGACAAGTTAATACTTGATTATTTATATTCCCCAAATTACAAACAAATTACAAAAGTAATTACTTAGTTCTTAACATTGGTTAGCATAACCATATACAACATTTGGTTTCGTATACGGTGTTACAATCTTAGAAACTAACTTGTCAACGCTTAATTCATAATTACGTTAATGACAACTGGAAGGACAACATAAATTATTATTAAATGTTTTATATCAGTGTTATAATACAATAGGCAATTATATTTTACTAACAAATTATTATGTCATTGCGACGTACCAATCCTCTTAAACATTAAGTCTTAACCTAATCTAGGAATTCTAAAACTATTTCAGGGTCCCCTGTATTTACAGAATAATAAATTATGAGTTTACAATTTAATTATTATTAGTCAAAATCAACTTCTAACCATTCCACGCTGATATTGGCGTATGTATACGTACCGCTGAAAACAGAACATGTATTTCACCTAGTCAATCATAATAAACAGTGTTGGAATATAAACTCTTATATTAGCTAATACTCATATTCACTCACATTCACTCTGAGTGGCCACTCGGTTTTTTTCATTCAAACTTTCACACTCCCCACATTGTCATTCACACACTGGACTTACATGTTTACGAATTCATGATAACAATAATCTCCTGAAATAATACATTTTATACATTTTATTAATCATACACTATAACGTTCACAACAGTTATACAGTTTACCTCGAAGTTTACCTATGGTTACAACGATTACCTGGTATCCTTTATACCTGATCACGAACTTGGTCCCACCATTCAAGAGTGATTCTCAGCTCCTTTCCATCGACCTCCGTGATAGGTAAGTTCTTTGGCAAGCCATCGTCTCTGACGTCACGTTTGGCGGACATCGCTATGTCGTCGCCTTTTCGTCTCGATACCTTGGATCTCCAGTTTACCCATAATCCCACGACGTACCGACAACTAATCAGAACCAATATTATTATAATGCCACAAAATAAATCCACAATAAATTGTTCCTGATTCGGGGAGAATATTCCATTTTCTGCTCTCACAAATGCTCCTATACCTAAGCCTACTAGATGGGGATTTCTCACAACAATTATGGTTAGTAAACAAAAATAAATGGAGTGCAGCACGGCTGACAGTGATGTATACATGTCCCTCTCCACTGACAAAACCTTAAGCGTCGGGCTCTCTAACTTTCTATGCTCTGAAAAAGATAAATTCCAGTGCGGCAGCTGACTAGGCCATTCGTTGTCTAAGCATTCGTCTAGTGTCTCGAAAGTGCTGGAAACATGATTAATTTAAGAGGTGATTTTCAAAGTTTTTAATTTTGACCACGAAGCTGGAAGTATGTGTGCCACAGCTAACTTATCCGCTTCCTGTCTACACGGATAGCTTTCTGAAACCAAAATGTGGGAGTCAGCGACTAAGCTACAATCACACGGCACTCTCACGTGTAGTGCACCAAATGTACGCTCTGTTACGCTCTTGTTATCCCTCTTACGCTCTGTTATCTTAACTGTAGTGTTCGAAGTGTATCTGCACACAAACTCTAAATGCTCAACAATATGGGTTAGTACATAGGTGAAGTCGTCTATCTGGGTGATAAGTGGCACGTCACCTGATACACATGAAAATACACATAGTGAGCTCAGCTCTTGTATGGTCGCACCCATAAATGTTTTTCTAGGGCAACGTGATCCGGACACAGCATCACCGGCGTATCTAGGGACATAGCATAGTGGATTAATATTCGGCTGACAGTGCTGCAAGGCTGCTCCCTGTATCACTACCATACTGTCTTCACTGTTAACAAAAAATGACGTTTCCTGCTTAATGGTACAAGTCTGGTTATTCCACGCAAAAGGTATTATTAAAGGGGTATACAATCTCCATTGGGACGTAAGTTTCTTGATTGGAATCTTCAAATTTATTAAGATTGAGTTACCAGAAATTACACAATCAGCTATTTCTAACTTAAGGTATTTAGACACTTCCTCCACTGGTATCGCTAGGTCATAGCTGTCCGCTTTTAATGCAACTGTCAATTTTGTTAAATCCTCTCTTAGCTTATCTACAGTTATTATAGAATTCGGGATCTTCCCCTCTCGACATTGACTCAATATCTCTAGGCGTGTAACAAGTTGTAACAATTGTAACTGACGTACTGTATGGTGCGCGCTCACCTGTAACAAACTAAAACTCTTGTGATCATTTCTCTGTTCGTTTGTGAATTCCTGCTTCTGAAATCGATCGATTAATTTGGTTATGTTAACGCCAACATCCACGACACGTGCGAAGGTCCTCTCTACTTCTGCACTGTAATTCTTCATACCTAAATTGACATTCTCTATTTCTGAAAAGGCTTCAGTTACTTGCTCACTTAAGCTATTTTCAAATTTTGACATTAAATATTGATTAGTGAATAAAGGTTTTAACTGTCGTTTAGTCGTTACTCCACAGCACCAATGGGCGAAATCTCCTATCACACTTAAACTCCTCTGGACTCTAGCAGACATACTATTAGACTTTACATATACATCGGATTTCCCACTGAGGCTCGAGTTCAGCCATTTTACTTGCTGTCCTATTCTTTTATCGGCCTGAAGAATCCATGCGAACAACATACATTGGGGATCATTTAATACTCTGTTACAAAAACCATTATTCTGTGGCAGTGACAAATGAGCCATATCGACCTCTGGCAACACACTTTGATACACTAGAGGAACTGATGACTCGTACATCACCATCTCGGGTATCTCTTTCCAGTACACCCCTGTAGTTACAGATATCGGCACCCGGGTGTCGCTGTGCATCCCGGTAACTGCGACTGCAAACAAAATACACTTACACGTAACTAGATACATCACCGCTATCTGGTATTCCATAGCCGCTCACCTCGTTCCTGTCTCTGTCAGGACTTAGGTACACACACAAGTAACACAATTAAACAAGAAATACAATGTTTAAACACTGTACGATAAATAGCAATTATTACATACATAGATAATATATATATATAATGAACCACGATTATGGGACTCAGGTTGTCTTCAGTTCACTTATGTCCACGCGACACCGACACTAACCGAACTAATTGTCCTCAGCAAGGTCTTCACACTCTCCCCTTCCGTTCGAACTTTGATCTTGCTGACGGCACGTTCATAGTTCATTCACCGGCTATTTATTGTCGTGGAGCACACCTTCATGAGTTCCTAATTTCGTGCACTAATGTTAAGGTTTTACTACCACTCACTACAATTCACAATAAATTGGAAAGTCCAAAAATTGAACATGGTCCTACATTAATAATTATTAATCTACCTTTTACTAAATATTATTTTCAACTACTTTTATTCGATTTTTTTTTTTTTGTTTACCATAACCCTCTCACAGTGTCCTAGGGTAGTACCGCTTCAGCCGACTAACGTGAATTGTGTCCTGGAACGGAGGCTTCTTTCCTTTGGTGACTAGTATCACGTAGTTCACGTCCGATAGCTTAGCCTCGACCTGGTATGGTCCATACCATCTGTGTAGCAGCTTAGTCGATCTACCCTTCTTGCGGATGGGAGTCCACACCATTACTTGTTCCCCTGGTTCAAATTCCACATGTCGATGGGTCCTATCAAACCTCTGTTTCTGCTTCTTCTGTGTACCGCTGACTATCTTCTGTACGTCTTCACGGCACTTCTGAACTCTCTCCAGCACTTCCTCGACTTGTGGGTCCTCTGACGCATGTTGGCGTAGGGACACGTCTATGGGGAGTCGTGCTTCTCGACCATACATAAGGAAAAAGGGTGTGTGTCGAGTGGTCTCTTGTACAGATGTGTTATAGCTAAAGCAAGTAAGGCTTACATACAAATCCCAGTCTCTCTGGTTAGTGCTGACATAATTCGACAGCATTTGGGCCAAAGTACCGTTAAAATGTTCTGTCAGTCCATTACACATGGGGTGGTAGGCAGTTGTAAATACTGGTCGTATTCCCAATCCTTTTAACAATTCTTTCACCAAGGAGGATGTGAAATTCGTCCCTCTATCTGACAATATCTTCTTTGGGCATCCGAACTTACAGATTATCCTGTTTACTAGGAACCTCGCTGTTGTTTCAGCAGTCGTGGTTCTCGTTGCCTCGGCCTCTGCTCATTTTGTGGCGTAGTCTACTGCTACTATTATATACACATTCCCTTTCGCTGACCTCGGAAACGGTCCCAAGAAGTCCACTCCTATGGTATCTAATGGCTGTCCCACGGGAATAGGTTGTAAGAGCCCTGCAGCTGCTCGTTTGGGTGTCTTGCGACTCTGGCAGTCCGGGCACGTTTTTACGTATCGTTCAACTTCCTTAACCATATTTGGCCAGTAGTATCTGCTTTTTATCTTGAAGAATGTTTTACTGAACCCCAGATGGCCGCCAGATAGCGGACTGTCATGACATTCAAATAACACCTCATCTCTGATACTTTTTGGGATCACTAGTAACTTCTTGTGACCTACATGTGCGACATTCTTCTTATATAGTAACCCGTCTTCAACCATAAAGCTCTTAGCCAACCGTCGATCTGCGCTAGCTGCTCCGTCGGGGTCTTGAACTGCTTCTATTATCCTCTTGCAATCGGGATCTTCTCTCTGTAGACTGGTGAGATCTTTCAGGTTAATTGCTAACATTGGGATATCATTGGTCTTGTCCTGATCCTCCGGATCGTCTACCCCTCCGTGATTCCTTGATAGACAGTCTGGTACCACGTGCAATCTCCCTTGCTTGTGTTTAATCTTGTAGTCAAATTCCATAAGTTTGAGAGCCCAACGGCCCAGTCTGCCCGATAGGTCTCTGTTCTTGTCTAACCAACATAGCGCGTGGTGGTCCACCACTATAGTAAACTTTCGGCCCCACAAGAACTGCCTAAAATGTTGCGCCGCCCAGACCACAGCGATGCACTCTTTCTCAGTTGTAGTGTATTTCTTCTCGGCGTCCGATAACCTTCGCGAACCATACGCTACTGGAAGCACTGTCTCTCCATCCTTTTGCATAAGGGCTGCGCCTACTCCTTGGTCACTCGCATCAGTGTGCAACTCAATGGGCAACTCTGGGTCAAAATGTCTCAGAATTGGAGCTGATGTCAGGCGCTCCTTCAGATCTACAAAGGCTGCCTCCTGTTCAGGACCCCAATGGAATCTTACATCCTTCCTGGTAAGATGGACTAAAGGACCAACTACCTTAGAGAAATTCGGCACAAAAGATCTGTAATAATTACACATACCAATAAAGGATCGCAGAGCTCTTAGTCGTCTTGGAGCCTCAAAGTCTTTTACTACTTGTATCTTGTCAGGGTTGGGACTTATACCTTGGGCGTTTACCGTATGTCCTAAGATCTTGACTTCGCTATACCCGAACGAACATTTGGTTGGATTAAGAGTCATAGAGGCTGATCTAAGCCTTTCCAAGACCTGCCTTAATCTGCTCAGCATGTCATCATATGCTGGTGCCATGACCAATACGTCATCAAGGTAAACCAGACAGCTCCCCCATTTCAACCCTGCTAGTACCTGGTCCATACATCTCTGGAACACCGCTGGGCTAGTCTTGAGTCCAAATGGGGTACATTCCCACTCCCAAAGGCCGTCTGCCGTTATAAAAGCAGTTTTGTGCTTATCCTCCTCCTTAATTGGTATTTGCCAATAACCAGAGTTCAGGTCGAGGGTGCAGAACCATTGACATCCGTTCAAGTATGTCAATATATCTCCAATTAATGGTAAGGGATACGCTAGATCTTGGATACATAGGTTCAATTTACGGTAATCTACACAAAACCTCCATGTGTCGTTCTTCTTCTTTACGAGTACAACTGGGGATGCGTAAGCGCTATTACTTTTCCGGATGACTCCTTTCGTTAGCATTTCATCCACCTGCTCCCTGATAATCTCTAGCTCACGATGCGACACCCTATAGGGAGGTTGATGCACTGGGGTATCGTCAGTGAGCGGAATGGCCAGTTCACACACGTTTGTTCGTCCTATTTGAGATTTCTTCCAGGCAAAGCGGTCTCTAAACTCTGTCAGCAGTTTAAGTAGGGCTTTTCTTTTCTCTGGGGATAATTGCGGATTAATATCTATGTTCGCCTCCTCAAGCTCGCTCTTTTCTTGTCTTGCTCCCTCGACTTCGCTGGTCGGTTCTTCTCGCAGTTCACAGATTTCATATACCTCCGCTAACACTTCGCCTCTTTGTAGGCACCTTTTATCATCTGCCAGATTCATCACCAATACTTGGTTAGGTGGCTCGGCGTGAGTCAATCCGTAAGGCAATAGAAAAGATTTTTCTCTAAAAATTCCTTCCTTTGGTTCCATAACTCCTAAAGTGGGCAACAAACCTTCGTACTTAATTTTCAGGAGTCTCTGACTTCTTGGAGGGAGTTCAGTAGAATCATCACATATTACTCTCGCCTGTATCTGTTGTCTTTCTTCAAACTGTATGTGCTTCAACCACGAGGGGTCTGGAGGTGGACGCAAATACTTGGCGTCTTTTTCCGCGCTGAGGAAATCTACTGAGATTTTTTCTTCCGTTGGCGATTATAAATTGGGCTCTTCTCCTCGAGAAATCTATTGTTGTACCAAACTTCAGGTGGAAATCGTTACCCAGGATACAACAGTCACCCACTCCTTTGGCCACAAACACTGGGAACAATATCACACAGTGGCTGATTTCTAAGATAATTTCTATTCTACCCAAAATCTGTACCGGCTCATCGGTGGCTGTCTTAACATTCATTCCTTGTACTGCTTTAATCCTGTCTCTCACGTTGGCTACCAGATTCTCATCAACACAACTCACACAGGCCCCAGTATCTAATATTATTGGCATTGTCCTCTGATTTAATTTTCCTTTTATTTCCAATACTCCCACGGTTCTAACAGTACTGGCCTCGGGACGAGGGAATTCCTTGAGTATAGCGTGGGTAAAATCTCCACGGCGATACTCATGGCGTGGATTACGGTTGTATCTCCTCCATGTGTCATACCATTCTCGGCGCTCATGTTCTTGGCACAAGACGCTCATCCTCTGTTGTTGGGAGCTCATTCTAGCGGAACCACTCGCTCCCTGATTTAGTGGTTCCCTCTGTCGTTTCCCTGATTTCCTGAGCGACAGGCAACAGCATAATGACCGGGTCTATTGCACTGGTAGCATATCACTCGACCGTCACTAGTTCTTCCACGATTCGAGGTGGAGTAGGCTCCTCTTGCTCTCCCTCGGTTCCACCTTCCATACTGTTCACCATCTTGTGCTCTTCTTTCCCTCGGAACTTCGAACTGAACCCTTGGCTGTTGCTTATTGTTCTCAGTCATGCGGCCTCGTGTATCTCGATTCTTCTCCTGCTGTTCTAGAAGACGCATGCTTAACTTGGCAAATTCAGATGTTAAGTTTTCTAGTTTGCTTTCTAGCTCCTGTGTTCTTTCCGTCTTGGATGGCTGACTGGCGTTCCCTGTAGTTGTCGCCTTTGATGAGACTTCCCCCAGTAGGTGGTCTACCCGCTGTCCAGCCATGAAACGTGCGGTCTGGATCTTCCTTACGTTAGCCAGTAGGCTTTCTAGAGTGTCATTGGTCATCACCATCACTTTCTCCAATAGAGATGGCCTTAATCCTCTTAAAACATGTTTGATCTTAGTTCTCTCGTTCATTCCGGGGTCCACTTTTGAACATAAATTTAACACATCTTGTACATACGATTCTACGGGCTCCTCCTCCCCTTGCATCCGCATCCGCAGTCGGAACTCCATCTGTTCATCCCAAGCGATTGCTTGAAACGTATCCTTCATTCCATTCATTACCCGCTCCCAGGTGATATTGGCTCCTAAAGATTGCTCTAGGTTCTCGTACCATTTCAGAGCTGCCCCTTCCAGGTAACAGGGGAGAATAACCAACATCTTATCCTCGTTCCAGCCATTGGCCTTTGCCACTCTCCCAAATTGGGCTAGATACTCCTCCACGTTGTCCTCCATTCCGCCCCTGAACTTTCCTGGAGTAATAACAGGCCCCCTGGCTTCAGCCATAGCTTCTACTTCCTCTTCACCGTCAGGACCACTACCAGGTAGGGGAATTAAATCGACTTCAGCTACGGTTCTTACTTCCTCAAGATGTCTTTGGGGTTGTCCTGGGTCTTCGGGAACCTCACTAACTGATGTCAGCCTTGACTGACTTCTTGTTTTTACACTAAACTTGATGTTTGGGGACGACATACGATTGCTCCACCCTATCACGAATTAAGATTTAAATAAAAACCAAATCAGAACAAAATTAAATCAAATCAAAATCACAATCACAATCCAAATCAAATCAACAATTTAAATATACATATTCCCCTGAACACAAGGGTTATTCAAAACACCACAACATTTCAATGCCGCGACAGTCGTCGTACCAATTGGGTTTGACCTGGCCTACCCATGGACTAGCTCTCTTTTTTTTAACTACTTTATAAAAAAAAAACTATTTCTCAAAATTATTCTATTCACCAATAAAAAGAAACAGCTTTGTTTACATCACGGGTAGGTTGCCTCCCTTACCGGTACCTTGGTACGACGCACTGTGGTTGCTAAATAGGCTACTCTTACAACTACAAAATTATGTTCGGCCGAGAAAACAAATAAAATTATTTACTCCAAATTACACTCTGCTTTCAAAAGGTAACTACAATTATTTGGATCAAAAACTAACTTTCTCTCTTGTTCTTTCAATCTACATTATTTTTTTCAACTTAATCAAATTTACTAAAAAAAACAATCCGAATTTTAAAAAGAAATATTCACTATTATATTATATTACTATTAAATATTATATTACTAACCTGGGATCGTTAATCCGTCTTTGGTTCTGGATCACCTCAGGATACCCGGCGCCTCCACCAATTTGTCACGCCTCCTGCTCAGCTGGGGCGAAGGGGGTGTACTCAGGAATCAAACGCAGCTCAGATTACAGCAACTTTATTTAAACGACAACACTTCCGAACCCACGGACACCACGCGTCACGACCATCACTAGGCTAAGCCCTACACTAGATCGGCCCTCAGGGAGCTCGGACGTCCGCTCGCGCCGGAGTCCTCTCGCGTACACACCGCCTCGGGCGCTCACCTTGCTGACCTCCCCCTCCAGTACTTCCAGACGGCGGGAACATGGGCCCCGACGTCACAATATCGAGTGATAAACAAACGTATATATTTAATATAGTGTGTTCCTTCTACGAATTCAAAAGAATGCATCAACATCCTCAGTTTCCATTACAAAAAGTTTGAAGTTCTTTAAAGATCTAGTTTGCAATAGACTCCCTTTTCTTTCAAAGCTAATGCAGTTTTACAGTTCTGTGTATAAACCAAGCTGTGGTGGTAATCTTATCAACTAGTTGAATAAATTGAAATATAAAGACCATAATTATCCTCAAATCTGTACAACACCCTCTATATAAATCAATGAGTTTAAACAAATTAACGCAATACGTTCTGAATTTTAATCATAAATGAGCTAACATTTACCAATTTAAAATTATTTTCAATATTTACACTACTATAAAATGCCTGAAAGATTTCTCACAGACACATTTAAGTAAATAATTCTCTAGGCAATCTTTACACTATTGATAACATATGTGAGAATGGATCTTAAAACATTTGGAGGTTTTAGAAAACATAGTTGTAAACTGATTCTTTCTGTACACTTAAGAGTACTGAAGGGATGTAAAAACATATATTAAAAGTTATTTCAGTTCATCCACAAAACATATGAAAGTTGTTTTGTTGGTCAAGATAAAACAAGAAAATAAACTTATTGTGAAATTCATTAAACATTATAATCCTTTCAGCTGCAAATGCGTTATAATTATACTGAAACTGTTTCACTGCTTTTGAAAGATTTCTCTCAGACACATTTAAGTAAATAATTCTTTTGGTAATCTTTACACATTTTATAAAATATTAGAGAATGGATCTTAACACAATTGGAGGTTCAGAAGAAGATAGTTGTAAACTGATTCTTTCTGCACACTTCGAGTGCTGAAGGGATTTAAAACCATATATCACAAATTCTTTCAGTTCGTCCACAAAACATACGAAAGTAAGATGTAACTAGGAAATAAACTTATTGTAAAATTCAATTAACACTGTAATCCTTATAACTGCAAACCCGTTATAATTAAATTGGAACTGTTTCACTGTTTTTGCTAGATGTGCTTTTTAGAAAGATGTAAATTACTTTCATTAAGAAAAATAAACATAGAAAAAAACTTTAAAGAAGAAAAGTAACTCATCTATAAGTCCCTGTCTCGATCCTTGTCTTCGCCAGCTTACTCCGGATGTATATTTTCCACGTCCTGCGTGTTGAACGATTTAGAACGTTAAATGGAACAATTAAAAAGGTCCTGGCTTTTTTCGAGCTCTTGGCCATTGCACTTGTTCCTGGTCGTGCTTCTCCAACCTAATGTGGCATGAGTTCAACGAAGTTTTTAAATAACATTATTGAATTTATCAAAATCTTGGTAATGCATGTTCTTTTTTATCTATTAATATTTAAAAGATATAAGATGTCCACCGTTGTGTGTTTCATCTTTTTTTTGTACTTTTCCCCTTCAATTGCTTGTTTACGTCATGACACTATTAACAGGAAATTGTTTTTTGTTATCATTTTACCTGAACACATACATACTATAGAGACAAACATGTTTTGTAACTCATCTTACAATAATGTCAACGTGATAAATTTTCATAATTTAGATCCAATATCCAGGCACAATACTAAATATGTCAGGTTTTTGCTAAATCATATATTTTCATAACCAGTCTGCAATGTTCAAACCTTTGTCCTAACATTAGTAAGGTTGTCGTACTGGTTTAATTAACTTTCTATACTCATCGTATATTTCACATTGGTTACTAACACAAGCAGCATGGAACTCACAGATCAGGCGCTGATAAATCACAACATGCATTTCCATGTTAATTTATCTAATTATGCTAAATTCATTGGACTTCAACTCAAAATTATATCACCTTATACAAAAACTTACGTGTCCGATATTAATAAACCTTGAACAACTTGTTACCTACAGTGAGTGATCTATCAGAACAATTTACAATTATACAAGTTTTTTAGTTAGGTACCCGTTTCATAGATTTAACCGTGATCACAGAAGTATTAGGTTACATTTTACAGAATATGTTGTTATCATATTTTTGAATGTTAACATATGAAAGGGTAAGTAGGAAAAATTTAAACTCTTCCAGGTTTATGATGAGTGCAACATTTTAGGCTCGCGCTTACTGGGAATCCTTCGTTCACGGGGAACTATTGCAAGCCCTAATACCTAGCACGGAGGTTCGACGGACAACCCAGGCCTTTCGGCCAGGGAAGGCACGCTGATTCCTTCAGTGTATCGCGCGTGCGGCCGAGGACATCTAAAGGCATCACAAACCTGTTATTGCTCAGTCTTGTCCGGCTAGAAGCCGCCTGTCCCTCTAAGAAGAATTTTATTCGCCGGTAGCACTGTTGTGGATACGCCTAGTCAGCATGCTAGAGTTTTGAACGTTATCGGAATTAATTTCCTAATTTATATTTGATCAATTTATGATTTCTTGTACATCAGTACATTTTAACAAGAAAACGTATGAATTCATTACATTCCAGTAGTTTATTCGATTTCTTCTTCGATTACAGGATTAGCGTTAACGAATCGTATCATTCGTGATGCTGAAAAATTTAATGTCTCTCTAATTGTCTATCTTTCTATCCCATTGTCTCTGTCTATCTCTCAGTCCGTCCGCATCATATCTTGCAGAGGTTATGACTTTTTTGAAGGAATATATGCAAAATTGTATTATAGGCAACATATCGATGGTAGTTCATGTCGCTACATTGGTTATGGCTAAAGCTTTTGTAAATGTTTCACATTAGTCTTATGTGGAACTGTAATTGTAATGAGAACGAAGTAGAATAAATAATTTAGTAAATTTGCTAAATACAATGATACGAGATCTTGATATTTGAAATATCAATACATGCAGCGTATTTATAAAGAAAATGGGAGAATAATAGGAAAAAGTGTTTTTATACAATGAGACAAGACTATATTTTAGCGCAATTTTAAGTAGTAGTTACTCGTAACCCTACTAACTGACCGTAACTGTTATTATTAAAACCCAGCTGTAAAACTTAACTCAATGGGAACAGTTATATGTATCTGGTTGTTATCTCGAAAAGGATGATCTGTATAATAATTATGAATGAAACCTTTTATAAATAGTTTTTCCGTAGAGAAGAACGAGTTCTATAGTGGTGCATTTCCATCAAGAGAATTCGTCTGAGCGTTACCAAATCCTTTTACTCAGTAGGCTGAAGTTTCTTTTTTGTCTGCTGGAGGATAAAAAAGTCTTCCAGACATCTCAATAATAAAATGAGCCGTATACTTTAAATTGTGCATGCAATTTCAGTGAAGCTTTTGTAATAGGTGTTGTGGCGTACTCCTACCTTCTTGTAATTAAAGTCATTGTGAAATAATACAGGTCTAATGACTGGAGGGTCTTTGAGCATATCTAAACTGAGGAGTGTTCTTGTTTTACACAGTTATATGAGAACAGTCTCTTTCGATAAATACATGCTCAATGCAATTTACATTTTACATAATGTATTCCTAAGGATGCGTATCCCCGAAATAGAAAAATACAGTACTCGAAACCGTTCATAACCTTTAATTCGCAAAAAAGTTGTTCATTTAATTTTTTCAAATCTAAATACCACCTTTACTCGTCGCATGTACAAGTTTTTAAATTCAAGTACTCGTACACCTAAAATTTCGTAAAAACTATCGACCTTAAATGTTGACTTAGTGAACCTACAAAAAAAAATATTAATTCTCTGGCGATTTCTGGAGATTAACTACTACAGTTATTTAAATTTTATTGTAACCAAGATGTTGACTAAAATTACTTCGGTAATGGTTTAATTCTGCAGAGTGCTCTCTCATTTTTAGCTGAGGCGTTGTTCATCACAACGTCTCATTCTAGTTTGTAGAAAGTATAATTTTGAAAGCGACATTGAAATGTAATAAGGTATTTATATTAGTTCATTACTTTAATTGAATATATCTTAATTCTTATAGTGTGAAAAATACATCTGGTGTTAAAGTCAGTAAGTAATTGAATCACTTGAACATCACAGACCATATTTATCACAAAAAAGATTATTATAGTTGAAACAAATTATTAAATATAATAAATAAACATAATTCATTTAGTGGTTTTATACATAAAAACTTAGCATAAACTGTTTTCTACTCAAGATAAATATTTATCCAACTGAATAATTGTCAGAAAATTTTCAATTATAAATAATTTAGGAAATATTTCTCCTTATAAGTTTTTAAAATATTTAGCATATATATATATATGAGCGAATACAAAGTGTAAGTGAGATTGGTATATGGGATTGCTAAGTTGTGAATTGATTTTTTCTGCACACTTTGGGTACAGACAGAATTAAAGACAGCCCAAGACAAGGTTCTTTCTGTATTTACACTAAAATTACCAAATATTTCATTGAATAAATAATTTCTAAGAAAAGCGAAAACCACGAAATTAAAGCATATGCAAAATGAATAAAATAGAATTTACTTCAATTATCATTACATTTGAACTGTTCCTGTGTTTTTTGCTGTAATTAATACTTGCTTAAACTAGGATGTATTTAGCTTTGGGTAATGAGAGATACTATGAAGAACAACTTAGATCTCTAAATTATAAAAGTAACTCATCCTTGCAAGACCTGGTCCTGGAACTGGACATCGCATCTTATTCTAGCTCATGTTTCTCCTACGCGCTACGAGTTGAATGGATACTAAACACAAAGATGTAGAATTATCTAAAAAACAGTCAATAAATTATCTATCTCTTGATGTCTCCAGGGATATTAAACAGTTTCTGTACGTACGTTTTATATGTTTACCTTAATTTTCTCTTATCAACATTGCTTCTTTACGCCATCACTAGTACTGACATTAAACCGATTTTTCTTTTATGTGATTGTTTATACATATTATAGAGGGAAACATGTGCTTAAAATGTTATTTAAATATTATTTCTGTCTTAAACACTATAACTTCTACAAAACATGAACAAATGGAGTTTGTAAATAAATATAACGGCGCCAAAAAGCAATAAAGGAGTCTGAAATAAATATAAAAATATATATAATTGTTTATATTAAATTGTTCCAGTGTTTTGTGCTGTGATTAATGGTCACTAAAGTATGATATAAACTGCTTGGGGAACGAGAGATAGTGACAGTAGATATTGTGATTTCTAAATAATAAAAGTAAGTCACTCATCTTTGTAGGTCCCAGTCCTGCTCCTGGGCACCGCATCCTGTTTCTGATGGTGGTTCTCCGACTTACTGAGATTTAAATGACTTTTGAAAGAGGAAACTGTGCTGTCCAAAAAAATTGTTAAGAAATCTCGAAACTTTTCTTTGTAGTTTCTATGGAAATCTATAATTTTAATAAAGATTACTGTTTGCTATTTTTCACCTGTTTCATTGTTTTACTGCTGTATTAAACTACTTATGTTTAGATCACGTGTTTTATCAAAATTCAATATACAGAATTTTTTTCAATTCTTATTATCTGATTATAAATACGTAAATACTGAGCAGACAAACTTGGAATAAAACATAATTTTAAGGAAATTTTGTCTGGATACCTAATACGGTAATACATATGTTGTATAGTATAAATTATATAACGAGAGTGTCCGATTTATCGTTTACGCTGTTGTTTATTTGTATATAAAATCCTCCGTATATTCAACAAATATGGTATGACATCATTCAAGTAATCAATAATACAGATAAATTGTCACTTTACTTACACGATTATAACTATAAATATATTATTACAAGTACAAAGTACGAATGTAATTATGTAAATGCTTAACTCACAATATTGAACAGTTTTTTAGTTTTCATAATATTGTGTATTAGAGAAAATGGACTAAATTAGCTCAAGTTTTTTTTCTATAAAACTTCCTGTATGTGTAAAAGATCTTAAAGATGTAAATTTATTGAGACGGAAAAATTATAATTTCCTTGAAGATTATATTACATTTGGAGTTTAATACCGTTCGAAAAAGGATGTCTTGAAAGGTTTGCATGTCTAAAAAATCGGATGAGACAGGGTCATATTTAAAAAAACTTCGAGAACTTTCTTATCTCTGAGGTTCTGAGTCGATCGATGATGGAGGTGAGATCGTCAACTTCTAAAGGTCCCAATGTGAAAATTTTTATTTGGTGATAGATAATATTTTAAATATAAATTTTTATGATTTCTTATATGAAGACTAGGACTTTCGATAGGTTAAAATTTTCTTAGGTCTTAATCTGTCCCAGTTCACGCCTCTCATACGTTGGGAGCTTATTATTCTGGGAGTTTCTTAATCATGGAAATACTCAGAAGCTGAGTTTTTCTTAAAAATTTTAAAAAGAGAAAGTTTCTTTCCCCTCTACAAAGAAATATATATTAAACCTACCCAACATATTTTTGTGTACAAAATCCTTAGATTGTTTTTTATTGAAACATTTATGTAAAGTGAAATAATTTTAGACTATCCTATATAAATAAGTCTATCTTTTGCCATTCTTTTCAATATTTGGACCCACGGGTATTAATCACATTCTATTAAATATGAAAAACATTGTGATAAAAATATATTTCACCAATTAATTATTTGGCTTTTTTTGCTGCAAGACATTGGCTAATTTAAACACAGTATTGTCCTAAGGTGTAAGGTACTTTTATCAAGTTTCACGGCGTTTATATATTTTATATATTGCTTTTTATATTTTTAATGTAGGCGGGGTATTATGTTTATTATTGTATTAATATCAGCACCCTGTATTATAATTAATATTAGCAAATTGGTGAAGTATACGGTAACGATTTGAAGTGGAAAAGAATTATTATTAATATGTGATTGGTCTATATTTTATAGGGCTTACCTGGAAAACATAGTTTTACAAGGAAATTTATTCGTTTATGTATCTCCAAAATATATAAATGTTGTGTGTAATGATTCTTCATACTATAATAATATTAGTGTTATCCATTTGATTAAATAATTAACTTAACTGGATTCATATGACGCCTGATAAAAAGATAGCAGGCGATTTAGGTAATCATATATTTCATGGGTAAGGGAAAACGAGTTATTTGGAACTGAATCATTTACCTGCAAGTTATACATGATTCAAAATTTATTATATTTTTCAACTGTTACTCACATGGCTGGTGGTATTACAAAATCTTAGCCAAAACAATGTATGGAGTTGTATAAATATATTATAATATTTGTTTAGTCCTATTGCTAAAATAAATAGTTGTTGTTACAATAAATTGATACAATAAAGTGGGAAAACGTGGGTTTTAGTACATGAGTTGCTAAACCATGTCCTAGCAGGAATAACGTAATCGTTTCAGGATTGCCTGTAAACGGTGAACAACTCAATATTGGAACTAACCAGTTAGTAAATGTCATCCTGAGGGACTCATATAATAAAATCGTAGCAATTTCTCAACCTACATATTAAGGCATGAGTATGTAAAAAACCAATATTTTCTTTCCAATTTCATATATAAACAGCATATAAAACGTTTCCAAGCTATTTTATTGTTAATAATTTCCTTTATGGTCTACAGCCTACTGCATTTTTTAAAAATCTACAACTTTGGAGATATTTAAAAATCTTATGAGACATTTAAAGCTTAATTAATAACGAATTAAAATATTTTAAATATTGTGTCTTGAATCTGATATAAAAAACAGCATAAATTAGAAAATGTTTGACATATTTATAAAAACACTATTAAAAAAATAATACAACCATAGCCGACAGTAATTTCAAGTTGTATGGCAATGGGGATGTATTTTAACTCTCCTACTTAAGTGCACTGTATTTAAGGTTAAATCTAAAACGGATCAAAAGATCGGAGTATTCTCCTGTACATTTCGTCGTTACTTGTCAGTCGACGTCAGTCCATTGATCTGGCATGCTCGATGACCGGCTACAAGAGTCAAGGTCAGATAAATGATCTTGTCAGAGTCGACCTTCGAACTGTTTTGCCCACGGCCAGCTGTACGTCCTGCTCAGTAGAGTTCGACGCCCAGAAGACATCGTGGTCCTTGTCCATCCTTATAGGGTATCCGATGAAGTTGTCTACGCGAGGAACATCGTATACGGCCTACTTCTTTATTAAACCAGATTACACTGGCACTAGGCTGGGGGGCTGGCTGGAACAAAACTCCCCATCGTAGTTGACTCTGGCAGAAGACGGCCTGCACAAACAAAACTCCCGTGGCGAGACTTTATACGTCATATTTTCGTTTTATATCATGACAAACTAACGGGCAAACAACAGTTTTATCGGCAATGAATAGCTAATTCCGTTTACTTTTCACTTCCAGGCAAACCTAACCTCAGACTTTAATTATCACCAAATTCTCCTTGTCTACGAGTTTTGCTAACAAATCACTTAATGTTTCTACGAAATACATTAATTATTTTCATATACCCATATTAGTATTCTGAGCATTAGGCAAAACTTAGGACCCGCACGATTCTCGAGATACAACTGTAAACGTGAAATTTGGAAACCTTATTTCCAAATTTAACCACTTACCAAATCCCTTAAATCCCAAAAATTTGGAAGCGGGCAACTATGTGGCCTGGGGCGAGTTGTATTACTATACAATCAAATATACAAACCGGGGTTGAGATTATGTACCTAACTCAAGCAGTCTACATAACCTTTAAATTATTAAGTACCTTTTAATTCCAACTCCTCAGGAATACACAACTATCTCAAATACATTTTGCACAATAATTCTACGTTTACAAAAGCAATCACATTTATTATTATCTATTTACGTAAATATTTAAATATATAGCGAAACATTTAAAACTTAATTTTTGGTTTTAACAGGTTAAATTTTGAAACATAATAAAACATTTTTCATGCCTTTTATAATTAATTAAAAGTTCTTGACTTAAAATATAAAACCCAATCGACTTTAAAATATTGATACGTTTCTAAGAAGTCTTAAGTAGCGATTTCATTTTGTTCCTGTACCAGGTTATGCCCAAAGAGGTTCTTAAAGTTTCGTCTAGAAGTGCGTCAACCTATCTACGAGGGACTTCGTAATATATGCTGTTTGTTAAGTAATTTAGCGGCATTGTACATAGTAATCTTACATTACGGGATTATTAACAAAATTAACAACTAAAAGAGGAGCACAGTTACGATTAATATTTATTAGTTAAAATAATTTTTATCTGTTTTATTCTTAACTAATAGAGACTAGAGTACTCTCATTTAAATCTAAAATTTATTTTAAAAAAGCACTTTTGAAAGCTAAACCATTTTATAATAACTAAATAACTTTAATTTCCGAAACTGAATGTTTTATAACTAAAAATTGTGCCACAAAATTATGAAATAAAATTATTTGTACTACGATATAAACGAAAGGCCAAATTTAATTTCATTTGGAATGTCTGTAAAGGTCAACTTCAGAGCTCGGGTGATAATTTCATTGACTAATCGTTAAATTACCAATTACAGACCATATTTATGCTCAATTAGGTATAATTTCGTTATTATTTTATTGAGTGTAAATAATTAAATGTAATTAAGTTATAAACTTTATTCCTAATTCAACTAGCATTCACTAATTTCAAATTATTTTCAATATTGTACCACTATAAAATGCTTGAGTGATGTGGCTAAGACATATTTAAGTAAATAATTCTCCAAGTAATTTTTACACATTTTATCAGATATGTATGAACGGATATAATAATCGACCCCCTACTCAACTCCACGAAGTTACCGACCAGGACGAAGGTCCTGCTCTACACGGCTCTGATACGACCAGTGCTCACATATGCGGCCCCAGCATGGTACCACCTCACCTGCAAGACCGCAAGGAGGCAGTTGCTCAAAGTGGAACAAAAATATCACACAGGCCGTGTGGTTGGTGACATTTTCATGATGGAGCTTGAAGATGACTATCAGCCCAGACGCGGGCGATCCGGGGTTTCGGTCTCGAGCACCTTCAGGTAAAAGACTGCGTTGACAATTTTCCTTGCTTTACAAACTCAAAATGGACGATTTCTCGAACGTCAAAAAAGATAAACAGAATTTTTTCGAAACAAGACTTGCTCATATATACTTTTTTGTATTTGGGAGAGGATTCTGTGTGCCACTGAGAGCCCTGCATTTTGGATTTAAATATGTACTGATGCTTTTGTATAACACAAATTGCTAAATAATATGTATGCTAGGGTTATTCAGGCAATAGTTCACTCCGGCACTCAATTTAGATGTTTAATTGACGCATTATTCTCCAAAACTACTTATATTATTACGTCATGAAACAGAAATTGTATTAATAATATTACAAAGAGAAAACTGAATATGTGAATCTAGCATTGGAATCTATTTAGGTACTCCTAATAGTGTATAATTTTGGTTGGTCTATAGTTAAAACTACTAGAACAAACTTATTTCACAATTTTCTGGCACTGAGTTTTTAATAATTAAATTATACAAGTTAAACAAAAATTAATGACTCTTGTTATATTTTAAATAAAAAGCATTGACTAATTTCTACTCATTACGAAGATTTTGCTTACGAGAAATGCGTTAACGAAATCTGGAAAACGTTATAATAAGAAAATGTTTCTCATTAACAGTTATGTATATTTTTTATAAAACTTCGTGAAAACTTCCAATGTATGTTGGTGTCCGACTGGTATAAAAAAATGTAAACTGATTCTCCCTCTCTTTGGGTACTAAGAAGATTATACATAACAAACACAAATTAGTAGCTTTTACACAAAACATAATGCAGTGTATTAACTATATTTAATTTGTACTTCTGTTAGCGCTACATATGAACTATTGTAGTGTTTTGTGCTGTAAATAATCATTAAAACTAGGATGTAAACTGCTTTGTGTAACGAGATATAGTGAGCAAAAAATATGATTTATATTGATTTAAAGTAACTCATCCTTGTAGACTCTTGGAGCAATTGGAAAATTCTTTAAATATTATTAAATATTAATAAAAACACTACTTTTCCAAATTTTTTATTTTTTCGGGCGAGGCCTTTCAAAACCAAAACCTTTGGTTTTGAAAGGCCTCGCCCAAAAAAATAAACATTTTGGAAAAGTAGTGTTTTTATTAATATTTAATAATATTTAACTCATCCTTGTAAGTCCTGGTCCTGCTTCTGGCCATCACATCGTGCTCCTGGTGTTACTTCAGTAACTAACTGTGAATTCAACGAAATTTTAAAAATGCAGCAACATAACACTTTAGACTTATTTTAAAACACTAAATTATAAATGCCATTTTGTTTCCATGGATATAAAATATTTTGTGTAAACTGCTGCTTACGTTTTAGCTGTACCTTATATTGCTGTCGTCACGACTATTAATAACCCTAAACAGAACGCTCGTTATCTGATTATCCAATCATGAACATTTTAATGTGACAATCGTGTGAACAAAACATTAAAAAGTTTATGAAGGTATAGTTCGATGTCTAAACTTATGATATTTGTGCTACATTATTAGTTTTTAGATACAATATCTAGGAACAGAATTCTAAATAAAATGTTATACTACAGCTGCTTAGCCCACAATAGTGTGATTTTAAATTTCTCAACAATAATATAAAAAATAACATAACTATAATGCATCTATAATGATAATTAAGTTTATTTTATAAATCCAATTTTTTTACATTTATAATAATCACGCTAACCCCATTGTACATATTTTAACTAAATTTGATATGTTTATTACTTAGATACTAAGAAACCTTACACCTATTTGTATTTTAAAGTATGCCCTAACTTAAAAATATATATATAAAAAACAAGTATTCCACTGCTAACAGTGCCACAGAACAAAATGTATTACAGTATTTTATATATTCATGAATTAATATCATATGTCACAGTAAGGGAAAATAGTAATGACAAGTACGATATACTAATTATACTTATATAAATGGCAGCAACAACATATTAAACCAATTTGCATATTCTGTTATAACATTCTTATGTTTAGCTTGTGGGACCTTTTCCAAAACGTATCTAATAGATGAATGTCTCAATAGGCAACAATGTCACATTGTGAGATATTAATGTACGTCGATTTATTATCTTGCAATAGCAAATAATTTCTTATAAATTAAAAAGTTATGGTCGCTCACAAATAAATATAATACCTCATAGTAGAATTTAGACATCGAAGAGATTATTATTTAAATATTACGTCAGTGTCTCAGGTAACTAAGGCTTATTGTGAGAGAATCCTATTCAGTGTTTTATCATCATATAATAGTAATGAATTCCTCACAAAGCATACAAGGTTCGAAGCTCATAAATGAGCATAATAAATATCTAAAACTATGATTTAAAGCAATCTACTTAAGGTATTACTTGGTGTAACATTATAAGCTAATTAATCTGATTATTATTAAATTTGAGTGCAATGTATCAAATAACTACAGTATATGATTAAATAAACCAATTAGAATTTGTTGTAAAAAAAAATTTTTATTTGTCTCTGGGCAACTTTTTAAAATTTATAATCAAACGATAAATATTTCGTAACTTATTGTTTTTCATGTAAATACTTTATAAACGGCTATAGTATACTGTACCTTTTAGGTCAGAAAACGAAAAGTTTTCAGATTTATGGTTTCCTCAAAAGAATTTATATTTTAAGAGTGTTAAAACATAAAATATAAACTATGAAAATTTTCCAATAAACATATATATATATATATATATATATATATATATATATATATATATATATATATATATATAAATATATATATAATAATAATATATATATAAATAATAATATATAAATATATATATATAAAAAATTATGGTTGCCTGTAAAGTCGGTTTTACGGGCGAAGATTTTACGTGACAACGTCTTTTTCTCGGTAGAATATTTATTGATATGAATATTATTAAATTGCACAATAGGAACAAGGAATTGAATGAAAATAAGAATTGCACAAATTTTAACTATAGAAATATATTTTGTTTACTAAAACATTGTACATAATTTGAAATTAATTAAAATTTGTTATTGTAAATGGTAAAGTTGAATAAAACATTTACTAAAATTGGAATTTGAAATTCTTGCTAAACACAGTTAAATTCTAACTCCGCGCGTGGTGATTGGTTCGGTTTAGTTCGTTTGTTTGGTCGCACTGTTATGACAGGTTAGAGGTTATAATTTGTTATTTTAAATGTTTGACTAGCAATACGCGCTGTTTTTTCTCAATCGACTGAATTACGATTGATTGCAGAGTGATTTAAACTAATAATTTACTTAACACTATCAACATTTGTCAATAGTATTACATAACCTATAAACTCAGTTTCTCAACTTTTGTGTCAATCTAACAATTAATCAATCAACCATAGTTTACGATAATGAAATATCAGTGTACAATTATTTACCTTTATTGTTGTAGTTGTTGTAAATGACGAATCTAAGCACTCCACATTTTTACGAATAAACATAGTTATCTGCTTTATCCCGTGCGGCGGACCCACAGTTATCTGCTTTATCCCGTGCGGCGGACCCACTGGACGGGCATCGTAACGTTACCGGGCGTTACACTTTTTCATGAGTGACTCCGAGCCGCAACCTACTTTAAGACGTTGTCACGTCAAAATAAATATCTATATATATATATATGTGTGTTGTGTGTGTGTGTGTGTGTGTGTGTGTGTGTGTGTGTGTGTGGTGTGTGTGTGTGTGTGTGTGTGTGTGTGTGTGTGTGTGTGTGTGTGTGTGTGTGTTTCCCTTGGTTATCATTTTAATAAGCTAAAAAATGTAATGGGTCCCAAGTATAGGGTTCATCAGTAAATACTCTTGATCAAATCCTTCGTGGAAAACATTGTAATCCTGTAGGATTTGTCAAAGGAAAATCGATGAGTTATATGTTTTGAAATTATATTTAATACACCACATATACCTCTTTTATAACGTAGGATTTGATAAGACACTTCCTACTGAAATGAGTAAACAATCCTCCTGGTAATAAACTGTATATTGTAATGCACATTGCACAAACGAGCAAGATTAAGACGACCTTATAAGGCAATGACCGGGCCTGTTGGGTTAGCTTCGGTTATTACCAGACAGGCTATCCTTCGGATGCAAACCACTCTGGACTTGTCATGTTCATAACCACGAGACAAGGGCCCCAAAAGTTAGTTAAGGTCTAATCCTGGAGATATTAAGTCACTTAAGTAGCTTCGGCTTAAGACGACAAGACCATCCGATCGAAATCCTGCACTGAATTATGAACCATATTCCCTCTCAGCAAACCGTTCTAGTTTTGGTCCACAAATTTTTCACATCTCTACAACAACATTAAGAAATTAACTTAAGGCATGAATTCGATAGTAGAGCCTCCTCAGCAAAAAGGACCGATGACCCCTAATGATGTCCCCTTACAAAGGTGACAAGGGCAGTCTGGGCCGGGTTAACACAGACAATCCTATTACACCAGTTTACTGCTCGCTTCAGGATTACATTAGTGAATTCTGTGACTGTGGTTTTAAACGTAACCGTCACAAGGATTATCGTGTCTTCCCATTTGCATGTATCTGTGGGAAATACCACTTCTGTTACAGACCTAAACAGGTCGTTCATAACAAGAATAAGGACGCTACCCTGGGGAGAGCCTTAATTGGTCCTTTTCCTGATCCTTTAAACAACAATGGTGACATTTCTAACTATTAGTAGGACCCTGAGATCCAACTTCTATACCAATGAACTTTACAATGAACTTTAAATATACACACATATATATATATATATATATATATATAATATATATGTGTGTGTGTGTGTGTATTTATATATTAGAAATTGTTACTTAAAGCTGGAAATGTTGCCTTGAAAAGTGAGAAAAGACATTGCAGTGCGTATAAATGTAGATACATTATTATCAGTTCCTTATTAAAAAATATATGTCATTTACCCATTGCTTAAAAGTTATCTTAGAAATTAAAACATGCCGAGAGGTATTTTTATTATTGCATTAAAAAATCAGAGCATTTTTTATATTTTAAGGTAGACTTTGTAATACAAATGGGAAACACAGTCATTAAAATGAACTATAATGCTTTAAAGACTTAAAACTGACGGACATTTCACGTATGTAAAGGCTCAGAACTAAAAGTATTTCTTCTGACCATTAATAAATGCTTTATGACCTGATGGGATTAAAATGTTAGTCTAAGAACTAATACCAGTAATACGTGACTTAAAGTAAAGAATAGATAAAGAGCAGAAATCTTTGATAAATTTTAAAATTTATTGATATTATTAGGAAATTCACATTACTAAAGAAGTTGTGTACAGAGGGTCATTCTGGTAATGGTTTACTTCACAATGGTGTCCACTGAATTTAGAAGTTCAGCTGACCCATTTGTATATGAATGATTCATTCTAATTTCCCATGACACAAAAGTTAAATTATTATTTGTTACAGGGAGGACACTATTAGAAGATGGAAATAGATTTTAATTAAAAATTTTATTTACGTATCATTTAAATTTGCGTATCATGTTATGTCTTATGTCTTATACTATGGATGGATGCGTACTCCCGTATATGTTTACTTAAATAACTGAATAAGTTAGGAATTATAGACTGCATTATTCTGCAGAAATGTTTTAAGCCGTATTTAAATTAATTAGTTTTAAGCATCAAACATGAATTAGTTAGGTATTATAAGTTTTAGTCATATGTAATACGATAATTTCAAAGAAACTAAATATTTGGCCTGAAAAAACATCCATAAAGTTGCTGGAAGACGTACGTTAGAAAATCCTTCTCATAACAAATTAATTATTCCTTATCCACTATGTTAAACCGATCCTAAACTACTGTAACTGTTTAACATTTTCCATATGATTTAACCCGATTCTTCCTGCACGCTTTGGAAACAGAGAGCATTAAAACAACCCAAAACACAACTTTAGTAGCAAGAAGGAGAAGAAATTTGTGAACAGTGACAATCTTTGCAAAATAAATGGAAATGCAACGAACCAAGAAATATACAAATGTTTGATTTGGTATCAGGTCTTTGTTTCATAGAAACTGTTTAAGTTTTTGTGTTGTATGTAATAACCACTAAACTTAAATGTAAACTGCTTTGGGTATCAAGAGTTAGTATTAGGAGAAATCGTGATTACTCAATAATAGAAGTAACTCAGCCGTGTAAGTCCTAGTCCTCGTCCAGCTTCTGACCATCACATTGTACTACATGTAGTGATTATCTGACGTGCTGCAAGTTGGAAGACTTTGGAAATGCTAAAACATACTCGCAATAGTATTTAATGTTCAAAAATATTAAAATATTAAATATTTTTGTTCTATGGATATTAAATAATGATTTTTTGGAAACGGTTTTTATATATTTCATATGCGTTTCTCATTATTTTATATTTTGTTGCCTTTTTATGTCAAGGATAATACTAATAAGAAATAAATCTCTACTTATCTAATCACCCACACACATACATTCTATAGAGAAAACTATATATGTCATAAGTTAATTATCATGACATATGTTAATAATGCTGTTTTGGAATAGTTACTTTGTAAAAATCCCCCCTGGGCATTGCCTTTAGGGAGAAAGTTCACTTATTTAAACTGAATAAAAATTAAAGTATATGCTTTGATACCGACAGTTATAAAATAACTCCAAATGAAGTGGTTTTATTTTAAAATAAAACATTGCAAACCACTTTAAATCAAATTTGTAAGAACTGTTGATTATGTTGTACATAATCAAATATTATTTTTTAAGTACAGTTTATCATACACAACAGATTAGTCTAAAAATTTCTAAACTAAATTCTTTCTTTTTCTCATCTACAAACTAGAATAAAATTCGTCCCCTTAATAAACATATATTTTATTTTGCTGTATTTCTCTTTTAATTAGTAACCAATATAACAAAATATTTTGTAGCATCTTAATATTATTTCCATTAGTCAAATATGCCCAGATAATATTGTCATTATATAAATTGTATTTTTTAAATATATAATTTGAAGTCCTCAATATGTTAGTCTTTTATGTATATTCAAACAATGTATGTAAAAATAAGATTGACTAGAGTTTTAATTGATTAAGTTTTGCTATTATAAACGTTAATGTATTTTACTTTTAAGGTTAATTTTTGTTAAATGTAGTGAGAATCTTTCAATATACCACAGTGATCTGCACATCCAAGTCCTTTTCAGAGAAAACCGGACTGTTATCAGACCTTTCTTTGTCTATTGTTTAGTTTTATCTAACCACTCAACTTGTTAATGTGTTTAGATTATATTTCTTAACACGCGAGCACACGCACCCGCGGCAAATTGCCGCATTTTTTTAATATTGAGTGCAGCTGTTTTATTGTTTGCGGGAGAAAGTTGGGCGGCTTTGTAATCCTCGGCAAACTATCCCTCTGACCTTGGGCTGGGTTAGTGTCTGGCCGGTCGGTGGATGTGCAGTCCTTATGTTATGTCAAGCGCTACCCCAATTGTGAGCAGTTTGCCTACGTGCGTGCTGTCGCGTTTTTACCGTTAGCGATCTGCTCACGCGCGTGCTGTCGTGTAATTTGGTGTATTTAATATATGATTATCGATACATTGTGTTTTAAAAATTAGTTTTAGTGCGCAAGTTTTGGATATTGAACTTAAAAAATCTTTATAAGGTAAAATATGGATACATATGAAGAGGAACAGAGACGCAAACGAGACTTGTTCGTGGTTCTGGAACTGACTCTAACAGAGTCAGTTCCAGAACCACGAACAAGCGAATTAGACGATGCATTATCTGACTTGAGTGATGTGAACGAATCCGAAATTATTCAAAACTTTAGTCAAGACTGTGATTCTGAAGAGAGCATTGGGGATCTATTAGAAGAACACTATGTTCAAGAACGTAGTGGAAGTTGTTTATTAGCAGCTGATCGACTACAGGACATAGCAGCTGATAGAACCAGTCTCCAGGACTTGAACACCGCTACACCTAGTCTCCAGGACATAGAAGCCACGCGATCCAGTCTCCAGGACTTAGCAGCCACTAGATCCAGTCACCAGGACCTAGCAGCCACTGAACCAAATCACCAGGACTTAGCAGCCACTAGATCCAGTTACCAGGACTTAGCAGCCGCTGAACCGAATCGCCAGGACTTAGCAGCCGCTAGACCCAGTTTCCAGGACATAGAATCTGCTGGACCCAGTCACCAGAACTCAGCAGTTACTGGTACAGGTAACCAGCAGTTATTACAAACGAGTGCAATAATTAGTCCATGCTATACTGGTAGATTAACTAGATTAAACTCCAATCCTTTGGTATGGTCCAACACTCCTCAAAAGAAATCATCACGAGCTAGAAGTCACAAATTGATAACACAACTTCCTGGCCCTAGGCACGAGGCAATCAGAGCAAAGTCAGAGCTAGAATGTTGGATGTTATTTTTCAGCGATTCTCTAATAGAAAACATAGTTTCATGTACTAACAAGAAAATTGCCCAAAATAAGGCAAATTACTCTCGAATTCGAGATTCAAAAGAAACTGACTACGTTGAAATGAGAGCATTATTAGGCTTGTTCTATCTATCTGGTGTTTGTAATTCAGGTGTACAAAATACTTTAGATTTGTGGCGAAGTGATGGTTTTGGATTAGAGATATTCAGACTGGCCATGGGAGTGAATCGTTTTAAGTTTTTGTTGCAAAACTTACGGTTTGATGATGTAAGTGGTGATGACAGAGAATTGAGAAAGTCCCATGACAAAATGTATTGCTTAAGAGAACTGTTTGAAAAGTTTGTTCAAAGCTGTCGGCAGCACTAATCTCACGGAGCATTCGTCACATTGGACGAAATGCTGCCAAACTTCCGTGGCAAGTGCCCCTTCCGTGTGTACATGCCTAAAAAACCAGGAAAATTTGGTATTAAGGTTTGGGCACTGACAGATTCTAAGACTTTTTATACTTCTAGTTTAGAAGTTTATTATTACGATTCAGCATAGAGGGCCCTTTGCTTTGAGCACATCCACTCGTGATGTAGTTAATAGAATGACTTCTCACATAGCTTACACCGGCAGAAATGTCATATGTGATAATTACTTCACTTCCATTCCCATTGCACATGATCTTCTGCAGAAGAAGTTAACACTGGTTGGTACAATCAGAAAGAATAAACCAGAAATCCCTCTAGAGTTGATGATTGAAAACAAATGGAACGAGAGACCAGTAAAGAGCCCCATGTTCGCATTCACACAAACTGAGGTATTGGTATCTTACAAACCTTTAAATAAAAAGTTAGTCCTAGCTTTGTCTACTTTCCATGACACAGATGATATTGACGAAGAGTCCGGCGATAGCTGCAAGCCCTCCATCATTACATTTTACAATAAGACCAATGTAAAATGTTGATGTAAATGATGCCATGCAAAAACAATATTCCGTGTCAAGAATCTCTAACCGTTGGCAACTAACACGGTTTTTTTTCCTTCTTAATGTTGGAGATATTAATGCTTATGTGATACACAAAGCAAATAATCTAGGAGTAGCTGACGATATAGTCCTTCCAAGAAGATTGTTTCCCTCGAATCTAGGGCGACAACTTTTAACAGACCTTGCACAAAGAAGAGTAAACGACAAACTATCATCACCTCGTCAAATCAAAGACAGATTAGTTGACATATTCAAGATTCGACCTGCCCATATTCCTGTCGATGTGCAGCAGGCTCATCAAGGAGGCTATGCAAAATGTGGTATATACGAGAAGGAAAAATCGAAAAACAACAGTTTTTTGCAATAACTGCCAGACACCGATCTGCAAGGAACACATTGTAGCTGCATGCACAAGATGTTCAAGTGAACCAGAAGAAACCAATAATGAAATTATGGATTTTGAATAGAAACCCAGTTGATCAAGTTTTCACGTTTCATACTAAAATTATTCTTCCTTTTTTTACACAGAAATAAATGCGCAAGTGATTTTCTTTGTATTTAATTAACAACAAAGTAGGGCTACACAGGTAATTGAAATATAATTTTGTTTTCATTTGTATCAAAAGGTAAATAGTTTATATTATATTAAAAATATTCTTGTATATCAGTGTAGTCCTAGTTATGAAAATAGTATAAAATAAGTTAAATTTTGTTTAAATTATACTTTTAGAAATATTCTTGTATGTCAGGGTAGTCCTAGTTGTGAAAATAGTATAAAGTAAGTAAGTTTTTTTTAATTATCCTTTTAGAAATACTCTTGTATATCAATGTAGTCCTAGTTATGAAAATAGTGTAAAGTAAGTTTAATTTTGTTTAAATTATACTTTTAGAAATATTCTTGTATATCAGTGTAGTCCTAGTTATAAAAAGTTAAATTTTGTTTAAATTATAAACTATAATTTAAAGTACTCTATTTCTTACAATAACAAGTACATCGTTAGGATAAATATAAAATTATCATATCATAATGATATATTAGTATCTTTTTAGACACTAAAACATATAAATTGTACTGATTTTTAAACAATTGTGGCATTATTATTACTTTTAAACCTGATTCAAACAATCGCGGCAATATGCTAACGGCGCGTGCTCTCGCGCCACGACCGGAGATTCGTGCCACGGCGTAGTTATACGAAACTATGATTTTACAGTATATTTGTAAAATATTTATGTAAATAAATTGGAAAACTATTATCAAAGAATATTAATACCTAGAATAAGTTAAGATAATGGACTACACCCAACAATTAGTACTACAGCATAGGACTTAATGTCAAGATCGTGAGAAACAATATAGTAAGATGTGAGCAAATTGCCGTAGTGCGTGTCCTCGCGAACAAAATGGGTGCGTGTGCTCGCGTGTTAATAATCTTGTTTGTAAAGTCTATATTTTTCTGAATAAATCTCATTATCTCATTATCACTATCATTATCTCAGTTTTCGATATGACATTTGACGTATTTCTAATTAATTTTTATACAATTTGATTACCTCTTCTAACCTATATTGCACTTATCTGAATGCCTCTGATGTTAAAACTTTGTTGGGGGTTGTTTTGAGCTCCTTCGTTTTTCGTCACCGCTTACTTTTGGGTCCCTTGAGACGAACATGACTACAGATTCATGAGTCAAGTCTGCAACAGCGTGAGATTTCAAACTTTACACGTATGAGAAAGGTGAACTGGAGGTAAACTCGTCATTCTCATGTAAAATTTAGTACATTGTTGTATATTTTCATATTATTTAGAAATGTAATTATGATATTTAAGTATAGTTGCAAAAATAATCGTAATTTAATAGTATTTAAATCTAAAAAAGCTCCATACTTTATATCTACGTATAGAAAAAAACATGTTAAAACATTCTAATAAGAAAATGTTACATAAATATATATATATATATATATATATATATATATAGTTTTGTGAGAATGCTTTAATATACTAATTATGAGGCGAGAAATTATATAAAAAACATATATCTACCCAAAAATCAATTCTTACGGAAGTTTCCATAAACTCTTGTAGTTTAAATTGATTATTTAAACCAATGCCATTTGCACTACCTTAAATTAGAATATATAAGAGCTTTCTATAACTTCTTACCATAGTTTCTTCTGCATAATATAGTCAGAAATATTTAAACAGAAATATTTGTAATGCTTTTAATTGTGTCACTTTATTTTTTCAGCTTGTTTAGCAATTACTCACCGTAGCATTGGCGAACCCTATCATCTGAGAGACCGATACATCTTTCTTCTAAATGTCTTCTGACAGGATAATCTGAAAATTAATTTAACTATTAAATTAAAATTTAAATTAATTTTAAAATGGTATTTTATTCGATTTAATCATTATATTTCGAACGTAGGCTGATGATTGGATTACTCCTATTTTCTTATACCAAAAATTTAAAAAACACCTGTTCGTATACAAAGCTCAAAACATATTTGTAAATGTTTTTCTTTAAAATAAAAATATACTTATACTCATATTGAGTACCTGAAATCACTTTTTTAAGTAATTAACATAAAGAAATTTGGACGGGGCAAGAAGAGCTCTCCTATTCTCCATTTAATCCACGTATTCGGTCATTTTATGAACCCCCCCCCCCAAAATAATGGTTAGCTTTTTTGAGTTGCTTGAAAATCCCAATCATAGCTAGAAAATGATATTTCATAACTGAGTGTCCCAAATAAATCACAGAACTTTCAAATTATATCCAGCTTATCAGAGAACAATACTTGACCATAAACATCAGTTATATACAACAATACTTTACTACGTTATACATTACAACACAAGTTGTAGTCTTTAACTAATGTTGGCTCTTCTGCTACTATTGAACTACATTTTATACTCTTTCGGATTGCAGCTTAAGTGTCAATGTACAGCCAAAAATTAAAACAATGAGTAAATATGGGTTTTACGTGATGCATAATTAGTATCGTACTAAATGTGTATTATCAAAATATTTTTAATTAAAATAATTATTATTAAATTTATAAGAGCATATTAATAATTTTAACTCTCGGTAGATTTATTTCTAACCAATTTTAAGTTGGTTCCTAAAAGGGAACATATATATTATATTGTAATTTCAGCCAGATTTTTTGATATTTTGTTTCTTTTCATATTAAATAATGGACATTGCTAACTATATAAACCTAATATTTCAGTGGTCTAATGCATACAAAGCTTTTGGCTCGTGCTGTATTTCTTTACCTACTGTATATAAAAAGACTGCTAAAATATTCCTAAGCAATAAATGACTAACAATAGCTGCATGTTTTTCACGAGAAAACCCATCAGCTCTCCCCGCTTCATTTCTCACGCAGTCCGAGTTCTCACTGAGTAATGTTTCATCTCTCCAGGTCAATTAATCGACTTAGTTTACTCGCCGACTCAAGTATGTACGCAATACATTTCCCGAATATTAGAGCAATGAGTAATTTAAATAGTAAAATTTTACCTTTACTCAATAATACTTTTTATTTGTTATGTACTCCAAGAGCATTTTCAAATATTATGAGGTGTTAATGTACTTTGGTGTATCCATTGTAATCACAAACATAAATACTGGAAATAACACAACGTACAATTATTTAAATATGTGTTTCTTTAACTGTATCACTTAAATTATTAATTTTTAATCTCTTTTAAATTTGAAGAGATCTCTAGTGGTAATCTCAGTTACTAATTGGATAAATTAAATAATATGATAGACTACATCTCTATACAAATCTGTAGAATATTGTTATTTAATTATTGAGCTTAAACTAGTTAACGCGATAAATGTCTATATTTTAATCCTAATTAAGTTAGCACTCACTAATTTTTACTTATTATAAATATATACCCTACTATAAAATGCTTGAAAGTCTCTTTAGAGATTTAAAAGTAAATAATTCTTATAGTAATCTTTATACTTTTTAAATATATGTATGAATGTATCTTAATAGAAAAATTGCAATTTTCAAAGTAGCGCATTGTAAACTGATTCTTTTTGTACGCTTAGTGTACTGAAAGAATTAAAAACCCTAAATCCCACGTTCTTATTATTAGTTGAAAAAAGTTATACGTATAGAATTGAATGTTTACGAAACAAGTAATATACATATTGTAAAATTCCTTAAAAACTAAGGAAATCCTTTCAATTTCTGACATTTTATTGTTACATTGGTACACTTTTACCATTTTTGTAGTGATTAATAATCGCAAAACTAGGATGTAAATATTGCTTTAAGCAAGACGAATACTGAGAGCAGAAACTTTGATTTACAAATAATTACAGTAACTCATCTCTAAGTCCTTGTGCTGACCCTCGTCTTTCCAAACGCACTATTGGTTTAGACTTTCCACGACCTGCGTGTTGAACAACTTTGAATATGAAGCTGAACTATAAAAAGTCATGGCCCTTGTCAAGCTTTATCATCGCATCTTGTTCTTGATCAATGCTTCCCCAACACAACATGTTAAGAAATTACCGACTTTTGTAAACAGAAATAATCAAAAACTAATCAAAAACATTGAAATACCTGTTATTTGAGGTTTCCATGGATTTAAAAATATATAGACAGCTGTGTATGTTTAAATTATTAATTTTCATTTTAGTTTTTACCTTCATTTGCTTGTTTACGTTACGACTAATAACATAAAATTAGGTCGATTTTTGTTATCAGATTATTCATACACATACATCCAAAATACAAAAATAATACGATTATGTTTACTATGCTAGAGTATGTTACATGTGATAAATTATTATCGATTGGATATAATATCAACAGACACTATTCGATGACATTTTATTGTTAATTAGTATATCTGTAACTAAAAAACCTCGTAAATTTGATTAAGTTTTTGCATTGTTGTATATAATTCAAGTATTTTACATTGCAGTGATCTTAAACTGCAATTGTATAGTTATTTGGTAAACAAGTTACCATGTGATTGAAAAACCATAAATAATTACAAAAATCGGTGAAAGGTTGAGGAATAAATATAATTTAATTTCTAAATAGTCTGAGGTGATTTGCCTTCAGTTAATAAATCTTGTATACCATTGACAGCATGGGAAATATTTTCATACAAAATATGAAGTTATCAAACCTCTGCCGTAACACTAGTAGGTTTGTCGCACTGGCTTAATGGACTCTTAATAATTATTGTATAGTTGACATTGATTACCCACCTGTACTATAAAACATTATCACTTTAGTAATATTATGCAAGTTACAAAAGTGAAATTTTGTATTAAAAAAAAAAAAAACTAAAATATGTCACATCTAAATATACATGTGTTATTTCTTAAATAAATGACCATATTAGAGAAGGTTTAATATAAGGAGCTGTTATATATACTCTATGTTTGGCCTAAAAAGGGTTTGACCATATCCGCAAAGTACATTAAATGTTTTCACCAAATATTTTCTCTCTTTTTAGAAACCACTTCCATTAATAAAATGCTTTGAAATATTTTTAAGTAAACAGTATTCAGCCACTTTACTCTCATATAAAGCGTTGTTTTTTATATAGTACAAAAATTTATATTTTTTCTTGAATTAAGATGGAGTTACAAATGTACTATAACATTTTCAACCTATTACTCTTTTAAAATAAAAACACAAACCTAACCAATTCACAAATTTTATGTTATACACATACAATAACATGGTGGAATTTATTAAAAGGAATGAAATACTGTTTTTTACAAATACTATTCATTTTTATTCATGTCTTAGTACTCAATCGTTTTTCATACATAATTAAAAGAGCTGACCCAATATAACTTATTAATTTTTTATCCAAAATAAAAGTCAAGTGTAGATAGACAAAAATATTCATAAAAACGTTGACACTCATAACACACACGATTATCCAAAAAAGGCCAATTCCACAGTTACGATTAGAGTATTTCAGATAAGTTTTTTTAAATTCATACTTCAAATACATTATAGATACGTCATTTTGCAATGGAATATTAACCACTCAAAAACATATGATGGAGACTGGAACATATTCCTGTCTTAAAAATAACTAGATTAATTTAAAATAGTAATTTTTAGGATCATAAAGTTGAAGAGTGAAACTACGTATATACTACGTTATAAGTATATAATGGAACACACACATTTCTCAGTAAAATCGCATAATATACAAGTGATAGATACAATAATCCAATGTTAAAAATACTAACAGGTATTGCTAGATTCAATAACCACACTATTTAAGATTTTGCGCTTTGGATCTGACAAAGAAAGAGACCACAGCTTCATAACCTGTGTGTGACCAGGCACAGTGTTTTTCATTGCCTTCGACTCTCCTACTTATTCTGTATAATAAAACCCCCGCACATGCTAGAAGTCCACGATGATGGGCGTAATAAGCCTTAAGAGGGGATCTGCCTCTACTCTTTTATAACAAATTTTGAATGTGCGGCATGTGTTACAACAATATAATCATACAGAGTTAAATATGTTGGCTACTATAGGTACTTCCTTGTACACAGCGCCTCACCGCCTGGTTGTCAAAGTCTTCAAAGTTGACTTTTATCCCGTCGTATGTAACACTGTAATCGTTTTAAATGCCTTTATTAGATGAATAAGGGATTATTCAATGTTGAAATGACTTTTGTGATTATCAATAGACTTTGCATTAGAATTTACATAGACAATTCATAAACCCTATAAGTTTCATACTGCATACTCTCTTTAAATCACTTCTACAAATATGTGATTTAGTATTAGTTTTGCGGCTTATAAATAAATATGGGTAAACACCAATTCAATAACAGTAAACTAAACTACGATAAGTTATAGGCTATAAGTTGTGTCTTCCAATTATACTATGTTGTGTCTAGTGCTGCGTTTTTATGTGTTGTTTTGTTTTTTACATTGCAGCTTTAAAAGGGTTTTACTGGTCGACCTAATAATGGGTTTCTTGGGTAGTATCATACCAAGTGCGTAGTGTGATGATATTTTCACAATGATTAGTAACTACTGTAAAAGATCCAGAACAATTTTATTGATTTAGAAGTGTTTGTAATTCTATTTGCACTCCATTTTATAGTTCGTTCTTAAAAATCTTGTTTTGGAAAGTATGATTTATTTTCTATGTTTGTTATTTTTATAATGTTTTGTCTTTTTTATATTAAGTAATAAACATCTATATCAGTCTCAATATTAATACAATGTAACAAGCGCTTGATTACTTTACACAATGTTTTCAGTATATTAATCTGTACTGAAGTGTACCGCAACGTTTTATTAATCTTGTACTCTCAAATAATATACTCGATATCAGGTGATAGATGTACAAAAAATATTCCTTCACGACATGTTTTATACAATCAGATAAAAAAATCTTGCCTCAATGATTCATAATAATTAACCTATAATAGAGTTTAATAAAATCGAATTAAATTACAACTATGTAAGACATATTCATATTGTTACTCAATTTTAATTCCAAACAAACAAATAATCAAGGATCATTATGGTATTACAGCGTATTAATATGCTATATGTGCTATCGCATGTCCTGCACAACTGCGTTTATTTCATTATAACACTGGAAATAATTATTACTTAACGCTGAAAACCTCAGTATTACAAGCAACAGATGAGTCCAGTAATGCTTTGCTCTAAGTTTAAATAAAATTTTGTATATTTAATGTTGCGTGGAAGAGTGCTCTGGTTTAAACTCCTGTAACAAATTTAATGGATTACGAGTTATAGAATGTATTTTTATACAATAAGTTCCACTTAATTTTTTTAAATCCTGTGTGTAACATTTTACTTACTATAATTAAGCGTTGTTGATCTTTGCTGGTTTTTATACACTAGGTTAAACTATTTGTGAATATTTAACTTCCTATAAAATGCCGTAGGGATGACTGTGTCATATACGCAATAATATACTTCTCTTGAACAACTATAACATTTTTTTACGCATAAAAATGTAAATACCACTATGGATTTTAAAATTGTTTCATGAAACAGTAAAGAGATTCTTCCTGCACACTTTGCATAGATAGATGATTAAAATCAGAGCGAACACATCTTAGGAGGTTATTAATTTGGTTACTTTATATGAGGGCAATATCGAGTTCTATTATAGTGCATATCACTGCATAAGATTTTGCTGATATTTACACATTGATCTTAGGGTAAAAAAATTGATGAAATGTGAAAATTGCCTAGTAGATAAGGGTTTGAGCAAACTGGGTACAATAACATGTTTTACAAATGTTTTACTAAGGTGATTTTCATAAATGATTCGTGGAGAATTTTATTTTAGGATTTTCTCTAAAGGCCAATAAGCATCTAAGCTACTTTAACAGTCGTCACGTTTATCCTAAAAATTACTAGGATTTAATCAAGTTAACAATTTGTAAGTTTTAACTTTTTTAACATTTGTAAATACAGTATCTGGCAGATATTGCAGGTATAAAATTACATATATGTGTTATTATAGATATGTGCATGAGATTAATGGTGTTAACGCAACCCATCTATGCATGGGTATGGCAGAATAACATATATTGTAATAGGTCAAGGTTTGTTAACTAATACTGTTGATGTACACTGAATTTAAAATCAGATTAAGGTTGAAAGTAATACAATTTGTAGGTAAAGGACGCAATGATAAACACTTGAAAGAGAAATTGTGCTACAGCTTTGCAGTATGTGTATATATTTTCTTGTTTTATTGAAAGGATAAGCCGATCCTCTTTTAACCCTTATTTTACCCGTCCTCAAGGGCCACTGGCCAGTGCGTGGATCATATCAAATAGAATCAGGGGGAGAGTCGATACAGATCAAGGTATTTGGTACTGATGAAAAGTGCTCCGGTCACAGACAGGACTCGAAACCTGCGCTATCTCTAACTCAGACTGAAAGTTCAACGTCTATTTTTAAGCTTAAATGAAAGATTATACTACTTTATTTTAAAAAACTCAGTTTAAAAAGTTATGTTATAATTATCAGGCCATAATGAGTGTACGATTGAATTTACAAGACCTTCATAAAAATATTATATTACTGCTATATATATATATATATATATATTATATATATATATATATATATATATATATATATATATATATATATATATATATATATATATATATATATACAAAATGTATTGATTGGTTTAAATTGCAATATGTAAATAGCATAAGTTTTTTAAATTATTATATTTTTTTATTGATTTATGACAACATACTTTAACTTTATGGATACTTTAATAAACAAATATCCAATGTAGTCACAAAACCAAAACCTAAACCTAAACCTAAACCTAAACCATGCTACTTTACTCATGATTTGGAACATGCTGTGCAATATTCTCCAGAACGGTTTATTATATTTTACCATGACACAGTTATTAGAAAAAAAATTATTATTTATAGTAAACATTTAATATTTCAATATAAATATGTAATATAATAATTTGTGTATAGACAGTATCACTTCATTTTGTTTCTCTTGTGAAATGGATGAGCTCTAATGTAATCTCAGCAACTAATTGAATACATTAAAGGATACAGACCATATTTATGTTAAAATCTTCACAATACAGTTTTCATAATTGTTGATTATAAAAACTAAGCGTAATTAAGTTACGAACTTTAATCCTAAGTCGAACAGCATTCACTAATTACGCATTCTTTGCATATTTACCCTATTATAAAATGCCAGAAATATGACTCTTAGACACTTTTAGGAACATAATTCTCTAATTAATCTTTACAATTTTTATCTAATATTTATGAAGGGGTCTTAAATTATTTTAATGATTTAGAAAAAAATTCTAATTAGGATATCTTACACTTAAAGTACTAAAGGATTAACAACCTAAAGTTACAAGTTTTGTTTTCTTTTTGTACAAAAAGCATACTAACGTTAATATTTGATTATGATAATCTTAACGAAATAAATAAATAAATTCTAAAACCCTTAGATTTAAACAGATAAAAATTTAGTTAAAATTGTAAACGCGTATACTTCAATTAAACTGTATTACTGTTGGTTACTGTGATTAATAATCTCTAAAACTAGAATCTTAACTTCTTATACTTAGAGCCAAAACTGTGATTTAAAAATAATCAAAGTAACTCATCCGTAAGTCCTTGCCTTGATCCTGGTCTTCGGTTTCGTACTCCTGGTGAAGATTTCCTGACGTTGTGCGTGTTGAACGACTTTGAACGTTAAACTGAATTATAACAAATGTCCTTGCCCTTATCAAATTTTTTTATTTGCACCTGTCGCTGAACTTGATATTCCTACCCAACGTAGTATGAGTTCAAAGATTTATGTAAACGTCACTTTTGAATTTATCGAACACTTTCAAATAATTTTCATTTGCTGTTTCCATGGGTATTAAAACAATATTACTATATAATCTGGTATCTATGTTTCATCTGTTTTTTTTTCTTGATACCTTTTCTTGCGTTAGGACTACTAATATGAATATACCGATCTTGTTATCAGATCACCCTTACACATATACACTAAAGACGCAAACATCTTCCATTGCCTGTCTTATATTATTGTGTACTTGATAAATTATCATTGTTTTGATCCAATATCCAGGCGCACTGTTCTATTTGTCATGTATTACTTATTAGTATATCTGCAACTAAAAGAGCCTGCGTAGATTTAGACTAAGTTTTCCCTTTGATGTAGCTAATTCAACTAGTCTACAGTATAGTGCATGATAAATTAAAATGTACAGTTATTTAGGGCAAATAATTTACTAAGTAAGTTATTAAATAAACAATTTATTATTTGAAAACGGGTTAGTGTTTAAGGATTCAATATGTATTTCGTTTGATTTCCAAACAGTTTTTTAGTAATTATTAACTCATTTACAGGACTAAGAAAATGTAGTCTGTAATTATTATCATAACAAGTCTGCAATGTTCAAACCACGGCAGAAACGTTTGGGAGGGCCGATGTCCGAGTGGTCTAAGACGTTGGACTCTGGCTCTGAGTTAGGGATAGCGCAGGTTTGAATCCTGTCTGTGACCCTAGCACTGTTTATCAGTACCATCTACCTTGTCCTTTATCGACTTGAAGATGATTTACTAGAATTTGAAATATACATGGTACAAAAATTAAAAAGATCAAAAAGTGTTATAAAGGTTTATTATTGTTTATATATTTATGAAAAACATGTCAAGGCTACATTATCTAATAATAATAATAGTTTTATAAATACTTTCATAGTTTTCACTTTCGTTACTTTTAAATAGTAGATTGAAATTCTAATCGAACGTATAAATATATTAACTATCATGATCTAACATGAAAGCACTGTTACAACTGATAATATTCAGGTAAAGCTTTTTCAATCCTGTTTTGAGGTAGTATTTTAAACTGTTTACGCCGTTATACTAATGTGTGATAATGTATTTTATAGCAACTTTTGCGTACAACTGTTACTTTTTCAGTGAAATGTGGTAAGGGAGATATATTTCAAAAATATGAAATATTTATAAATGAATGACAGATGTATCTTACTTGCTGATGCTTTCGTTTTACCATTTGACGCGAAAATTTTACAAATGTTGGTTTCAGTAAGAGTATTGGTGTAATAGTCTTGAATATACACACTAATTTTGCCACAGAATATACTGACAAATGAGAATATAACTACTGTAAGAAAAGAATCTTATTTCTGAAAAGTTCCCTATAGTGAACTTTAATAAATTTACATTAAAATAAATTCACTGATGTTATTCCCTAATAAAAATTGATTTTTAAATGCTTAACAATATGCCGTACACTCCATATTATTTTATGTTTTATTACATAAATATTTGTATAGGCACTCGACACTACCATAAATTATAGGATTGTGTATAGATGCAGCTTGTTATTATTTCTCATACTGGATTTTAAACCATAGAACGTAACACAAGTAACATGCCAACTCAGAGTGAGGAACCCCACTGAGTCTATTACATTCCCACTGTGTCTCCATCTCACTCTCTCTAACTCTCTCTGTCTGAAACAGTACTTCTGATCACAACGTTTTCTTCTACATTTTTATAAATTTTTAAGAGAGTTAATAGTCAAAACGAACTGTTTATCTTACTTAAAATTAACTTTATCAACATTTATAACATCTGGTAGGCTAACGGTAAGAAAATATTATATCATTAAATGTATTAAATAAATTTTGATTATATAAATGTAATGAAACCAAAAATTACTGCCAATGTGTATATATACTCTCAAAGATATTATATATATATATATATATATATATATATATATATATATTATTTAATTTATATTTAACAATATGTAAACCTGCAAATGTTTTACGAAACTTGATTTTCCTAATTTCACTCCTACTTTATGTCATACTTATTTATATATTAAATATTGTGATAAATATTGTTGGCACATGTATAACGGTGATTGTGGTGCAGTAGTGGTTTTTTGAAGTAGAGAAGACAAAATTAAAGAGACGCTGCCTTCGCATTTAAGTATTATACCTTTTATATGGCAATTTATTTTGTATTTACTAACAGAAAATTATGGTCTTCATATAATGATAGTGTAGGATTACGCAGATTATAGCGTAATATAAAAACAAATTAAAACTACCGCATTGGATGATTTTAAATGAACATCACAGTAATGTAAACCGGACACTCGATAAAATTTACTGTTTGTCGAATCAACTGCTTTGTAAGAGAGCAGTTGAGTCGTTTCAATGTTTTCTAAAACTTTATCCTCTATCTTTCTTTATCAGCCTTATAAACTGATGTCCTCAAAATAAAGTTTACAAAATATAACCAGTAAAATTTAATTCCTAAAATTTAATTTAGCTTTGGGTATTGCAATTGCCTGGACTAAAAATACTAAGTGTGATGATAATAATCGTATTATAATTTCCGAGAACGTGCTTAAAACAATATCTTGTTTACTCTGGCTAAGAAATAAGAAGACTACAATCATTCGAGGGCTAGACAAATGTCATTTCTGACTGTCTAAGTTTTCATAAAATATATTGGGAACAATGAAACCCATGACCTGACATTTTCATGAAACTAATTTCTATAAAGGTAATATCGAGTTCAGTTATAGTGCAGTCACTCAAGAGAGAGTTTTCTCACCAGTTCGGCTAAAATTGTTGCATTGGTGTAGCCATAATGAAAACGAGAGAATTGTTAAATAGATAAATATTCAAATAAATTTAGTACAACAAAATGATTTCTAAATGTTTGCAAAGATAATTTTAAGAAACAACATGTGGATAATTTAAGATTTAAAACTTTTACATGTGAATAAACATCAAAGATATTTTAACAGTCTTTATGTAATTTTAAAATTATTATACTAAAACAACAATGTTATGTAATATCTCAAACGTGTCAAACATCTAGGAATATATTATCAGCGAGAAGATCTACGGACAGAATTTACATGTATATGTCGTATCTTGATATTTGCATGACATTTCACAGTATTATATAATCTAGTTTTGCAACAACTCATCTATTTATGCGTATGACAGAAAGACACATCTTGTAATATGTAAATTCTTATAAACTCAGTTTTATAGATATGTAATACCGTTATTATATCAGAGTATATAGAATTAATTTTTGTAGCCAAGCATAAGCGCAATAAAGTCAGATTCCAATAGCAGTTGTGCAATTTATAGTATAACTTATCCGTCCTGATAGGGTATCCGATGAAGTCCCTTACTCGAGGAACTTCGTGTACGTCAAACTTCTTCAGTAAACCAGATTGACACTGGTAATAGGCTATGGGATCTGCCCGAACAATCGAGATTGACTCTAGCAGTAAGCTAGGAAGCCTGCCTAAACAAAACTCCCCGTCGAGATTGACTATGGCAGTTTACTTGGGGACATGCCAAAACAAAACCCTGGTATATGTAACTAAGTTTTTTCTAAATATGTAAATATAACTTATGTGGTCTGTGTTTGCCGGCCTCCCCGTGGCGAGACTTTATACGAGATGCTTGCGTTTAAAATCGTTAACAAACTAACGGGCAAAAACAGTTTTATCAACAATAAGTTATTAGCAACTTCGGTTTACTTTTCACTTCCTGGCAAACCTAACCTCGGACTTAAGTTATCACCACATCCTCCTTGTCTACTAGATTTGCAAATAAATAATTTAATCTTTCTACGAAATACATTTATTATTTTTATACAACACATATCATTAGGCTGAGCGTTGAGAACAATTACGATCCGCACGATTCTTGAGACCGGATACAACTGTGAACATGACATTTGGAAACCTCATTTCCGAATTACCACCAAATCCTTCTTATCCCCGAATTAGGAAGCGAGTAACCATAAGTTTGGGCGAGTTGTAATATTATATAACCAAATGTACACAAACCGGGGTTGAGGTTTTTTTTTAGTAGAAGTTACCCTTAAATTATTAAATACTTTTTAATTTCACATTATCTGGAATATATAACTATCCCATTTAAACTTTGCGTTACACATTTATTACGTTAACAAAACTAATAAAATTTACTTTTTTATTATTTACGTAATGATGAAATAAACAGTCACAATAAAAAAATAAAGTGTTTACTTTAACATGGTTACGCATCTAATACTAAAAACAATTAACACCTCTTTTATATGAATTAAAATTTCTTAAATTAAGATATGAATCTCCCAATTGTCTTTAAAATATTTCTATGTTTCCATGACGTCATTAGTAGCGATTTCATTAGGTTTCTGGAACTTTGTTATGCCCAAAGAGGCTCTTAATGTTTCATCTAGAAGTTAAGCGTCAACCTATTTATGAGGGACATAGTAATACATGCTGTTTGTTTAGTAATTTAGCAGCATTGTACATATTAATATGATATTACGTGGTTCTTGATATGTTTAATAATTTATAGATTAGTACAGTTCCGATTAATATTTTTAATTAAACTAACTATCATCTGTTTTATTCTGAGCTGATAGGAACAAAGGGAATATCAGTTTAGTTTTATATTAATTTAAAAAAGGATTTTTTTAATATAAATAATTTTATTAAAACTGTACTTTAGTTTCCGAAACTAAATGTTTAATAACTACAAGATGTGTTACAAAATGAATAAAAAAATTGTTTGTACTACGACAAGAAACAAGCGAAATAAATTTAACACTTAATTGTGTGAGTAGGTTAACTTTAGAGCTCTGGAGATGGTTTCCGTAACAATTACAGACCACATTTCTCCTCAAACCTGTTTAATATATTTTTTATTTTATTGATTGTAAACAATTAAATGTTATTAAGATGTGTCATTTATTCCTAAGTCAACTAGCATTCGCTTATTCCAATCTATGTTCAATATTGCACTGCCATTAAATGCCTGAGTGATATATCTCAGACATATCTAAGTAACTAATTCTCCAAGTAATTTTTAAACTAATTATCAGATATGTATAAACGGTTAGTATATAGCAGAAACAATGTGTTCTAAATGATTGTAAACTGATTCTTTCTGTACACTTAGAGTACTGAAGGGATTTCAAAACAAAAATCTAATGTTCTTTATTAGCTCACAAAATATACAACAATAATTCTTCAATTAATCTTTACACTTTTTATCAGTTATATATGAAGGGATGGTATATAGCACAGACGATGTGTTCTAAATTATTGTTAACTGATTCTTTCTGTACACTTAGAGTACTGAAAGGATTAAAAACATAAATCTCTAGTTCTGTTTTAGCTCACAAAATATACAAAAATATTTCTTGAAGTAATCTTTACACTTTCTATCAGATATGTAAGAACGGATATTTTATGGGTTGGACGATGTGTGGGAAATAATTATAAACTGATTCTTCTTGTAAATTAGAGTACTAAAAGGATTTAAAAACTTAAATATAATGTTCTTTTTAAGCTCACAAAATATACGAGAATAATTCTTCAAGTAATATTTACACTTTTTGTCAGTTATGTATGACAGACAGTATGTAGCTTGGACGATGTGTTGAAAATAATGATTGTAAACTGATTCTTTCTGAACACTTAGAGAACAGAAAGGATTTAAAAAAATGAATCTCAAGTTCTTTTTTAGCTCAAAAAATATATGAGAATAATTCTTTAAATAATCTTTACACTTTTTATGAGTTATGTATGACGGATAGTATCTAGCTTGGACGAAGTGTTTGGATATGATTGTAAACCGATTCTTTTTGAAAACTTAGAGTACTGAAAGGATTTAAACACATAAATCTCAAGTTCTTTTTTAGCTCAAAAAATATGCGAAAGTTATTTGTTGATCAAGATAATCTTCCTCATTGTAAAAACCCTGTTAATTGTAAACGCGTTATAACTAAATAGAAACTGATTCAATGTACATTGTACATGGAAAATACAATTATATAATTTCGTAGGGGAAGCAAAATACAATTTTCATAATTTAATTTAAAACAATCCATTATTTGAAAAATTAGTGGGAAGTGAAGATTAAATATATTTAATTTGATTTTCAAATACTTCATTGCGATTTTTTTGTAACTATTAACTCCTAAATATTATTGATAAAAAGAAATGTATAACTATCTCCATAACCATTCTGGAATGTTCAAACCACTACCCTAACACTAATAGGGTAGTCACACTAGCTTACTTTACTTTCCAGATTTATTGCATAGTTGACATTGATTACCCTCCTGTACTTTAAGGAATTATAATTTTATTTTTACTGCGCACGTTACGGGATAGATATTTTTATTCTTTGAATGTAAAAAAGATTTACTATGTTTCATATTCAAATATAGATAAGGTATTTTTTTAGTATCACTAAAAACATATTAGAGAATTTTAAATTATAAGCTGTTATATACTAGACTTTGCGCTTAAAGAGCGCTTTGTCCATATCTGCACAGGACGTAAAGTCTGTCACCCAATGCATTCTCTCTTTTTATTAAGAAACCACTTCCATTCAGTTATTTTCTTTGGAATATTTAAATCAAATAGTCTACAAATACGGTATACTTGAAAATATAATTACTGTACTATACAAATACTTCAATAGTTAAGTTATAAACACGTATGACTCAGAATATTGAAATTTTCATTCATAACTAGTACCCGTGTATATTAAAACTGTTGTTAGTGAATAGAACGTCCGATTCGGAACTCAAACTCTGACCCTTTACGTGGTATAGCCGAGTCATAAACACATACTACCAAGAGAGTAGAATATGTAATATTTCTTTAGCGTGCGCCCAATAGATGAGAAGGTGCAGGTATGAAATGACTTAACTCGTATTTCAATGTTGTTACTTAGTAATAGTGTTGTCAATGCAACTGTTCCGATGTTATGTCACTAAAACTAGGATGTATAAACTGCTTTGTTAGTGAGAGATCGAGGAGCATATGCTGTGATTTCTAAGAAAATAAAAAAAATTAACTCATCAGTAAGTTCTGGTCCTGGTCCTGGCCATAATGTATCCTGGAGGAGTTTCCCGGACTCGCTCGAAATAGAACAATTTTCATCATAAACTGAGCTATAGAAAAATTACTGAATAAAACCTATATATTTTTGTTTCTATAAATATACGTTAATTTGTACATATTGTACTGTTGGGTATGTTTCAGCTGTTTTCCTATTTTCTTTTAATTTTTAACTGTGTAGGCATTTCTTACGCTACGTCTAATACTGAAAGGCAACAAAATTCCTGTACAACATATTCGTACATTCTCTAGTTGCAAGTACATCTATAAACATATTTATATCGTGCTTATTTCGAAATCCAACCCACCAAAAGTTTGACATGGCTTTTTACTATAGAGCTACATCTACAAACCTTCATAACATCATATCACATTCAATTAGTCTGCAATACAATGCACTTTTAAATGTCCTCTAAGAATTATTCCTAACGTTACTTCACGAATTACTAGTAACATTTTTTAAGGAAACAGGATTATTCCCGAAATTTTCCATTGCTCAGTGATACTATTCAATCATTCTAACTACAATCTAGGTAAAAGTAATGAAAAAAGCTAAAGCGTTGACACGCACAAGTATGGAACTACAACAACCTTGTTGTGTGTCTATTCCATGCAATATTACTCTAAAACATGCACTTAACAAAAACTAAATACTAATTATTACAACAGAACCACATAATACATAAAATAGATATGAAATATTACAAACATTTAACACAGAATATTCCAACATTTATTCATAAACTGCATATAACGTTTCTGAAAGTTATAGATTTATAGTATAGCGTACATAATTCAGGTTAAACTTTTTTTCAGGCATATAATTTTCCACCCATATTAGAATAGAAAAATATATTTACTTTATCTGTATACGAATGTTATAACGTTAATAAGTCTATCCTCTAGACAATTTGTGTAAGCTAACTCACATTTTGGGTTTAGTATTATTATAATTTTCACTTTTATGCAAGATAGAAATATGTAAACGTACGGCTAGTTTTTTAATGAAGAAGGTGTTGTTGCTACTGTTTTCGCTAATGCTTTGTTGTAGCTAATAATAACAACCTGATGATTACGTGATAATGAATGATTTATAAATAATAAAGAAAATTTGAACTTAATTTACACCAAAGAAAAAGAGATTATATCGATAACAGTTTATTAGGAGACTTGAAAACCTCTCACACACTTATACACTCACGCAACATAATACACAACCTAATATCTCTCTCTCTCCCCTTCCTGTCACTACATTTACTACTATCAAAAGACACTCTCCATCAACACACAATCCTACAAAGTTACAAAATCATAACACTAACATACGCCAACCCACTTTCAATTATCCTGATAAATATAGGATCAACAATTTTAGTTAATGTACATAGTTATAAAAATATTCTAATTCACCTTTAGTAACCAACAGATTACATTACTTTAATAAGTGTTGGGTTTGTAAACATTAGGTACCTTAAGGAAATCTGGTAATTTTGAGAAAATTATATTTACAATATGATTTGAATTTGTGCAATTGGTGGATTTCTGCAATCTAAAGATTAAATATTAAATTCTAATTATTGTAAACACGTTATTATTACATAGTTGCTGTGATTATAATCGCTAAAACTACGATGTAAACTCCTTTTGGCAAGAAGAATATTTAGAGAAAAATCTTTGGCTTCTAAATAATAAAAGTAACTCATCTTTAAGTGCTTGGCATGATATTGATCTTTGCCTTCGTACTTGTGTTGTAGATTTCCTCGTTCTGCGTGGTTCAGGACTTTTAACATTAAATTGAAAAATGACATGGTCCTTGTCAAACTTTTGGCCATCGCATTTGTTCCTGGTCCTGCTTTTAAAACTCATCTTAATAAGTTCAACGGATTTTATACACTACACTATGATTTTATCGATAAACACTGAAGTACCTGACATTTGTTGTTTCCATAGAAATTAACAAATATTAATTAATAAACAATTATTTATTACTCACCTGTTTTTTTTATTTTAGTTTTTACTTTTACTTCCTTTGCAACAACGTGGTTTTTACGTCATGTCTACGGCGGGCTATAAACCGTTTCTTGTTATCTGATTACCCAATCACATACATAACATTGAGAGCAATATGATTTGTTACTAGTCTTACATTAGTGTGTAAATATTAAATATTACTGTTTTGATACAGTATCCAGAGACACTGTTCGATGTCATGTTATGACTAGTATATCTGCAACTAAAAGAACCAACAGAGATTTCATCCAAGTTTTTGTTCTGATGTATCTAATTCCATTAGTATACATTACAGTGAATTTGAACCGCATTTCTACAGTTATTTAGGAATCACAAGTTAATACATTTATAAGTTATTAAATAAACAGTAAATTATTTGAAACATTAGTGAAAGAGGAGATTTAAATTGTTATCAAAAGTTACATGTTTTGAATATAACTCCATGATCAGCAAAAACGAAAAAAACGTAAATAATAAAATTCGATCCGCCGAATGAATTAATTTTGTAGTTAACATTGCAAAACACCCAAAACACAACAAAGAAACATTAATTTCACAAATTTTACATTGTACATTATTTTACTTCAGTTTGCAACCAGAAATAAATACATTTTAAAATTTTATTTGTTAAACTGAAGATATCCAGAGAACTAATGACGTCTGATTACGTAATCTTTATAGAATCTCATTAATTAGTCAGCAAATTATTATTATGATTAATTAAGATTTACGATTCTTGTAAAAGATTACATACGTTGATTTTAAGTGCTAGATAAAACTATTCTTTTACATAGATAATAATGCGTTTTTTGATCGATCATCCATCCATCTATCCATCATTGAAACATATCACTGAGAATGGTGTCTCAGGTTTTCTTTAGCCTGATTGGGGTAATGTAAAAGTTTCTTTGTATGGTTGTCTGCCTGGCTGTCTCCCTATTAATTTCTATTTTAAAATACATTCCGATATTTTAGTTAATATATAACATTTTAAAATACCTTAAATGTTTGCAGTATTCCACCAGTTTACTTAGCCTGCGATTTACCCATCATCATTATAATCATCTATAAATACAATTAAAAAATTTTCGCTAACACTCATCCAAATCCCATCAAGAGACATACTCCATGGTTTATCCCTATGACACATACATATATAGAACAAAATTAAATTATGAAGTAAATATGACAGTTAACGTTCTATATGTCATGACGTGCGAACATACAGATAGTCAGAAATGCAATTTTATATCTTGTCGAGTTATAGTCTTTGATAACCCCAATATGACTAACGATTTCATCCTCATTGATCATGAAGAAAGTAATGTATGTGTGTTTTTAAAGCTGTAAATACATCGAACACATCAACTTTTAATTGATTTAGTGCTAAATGTTGCTAGTATTTGTTATAACTCCCAGCCAGTGTAACATTCATACATGATAGCCTCTGCATAATAAATACAAACTTACCGTTGGTGACGGCTTCTATATATCATCGTGCTACACTATAGTAACAAATCCTTGTCATTCTTAAAATCTCCTACCAAATTTTACTTCAGTGAGGATCTGGTTAAATAAAACATTTAAAACTATAATGGTATGTATCTTCAGCTGATGTAAACTTACAGGAAGTCGAAATCATAGAGTATCGAAAATCAAGGAAATATCTGTTGTATATTTAATATAATAACATATTTGTAAACCCTAGTTAATTAAGGTATCACGTTGGTATCACTGAGATACTAACGGATATGAAAAGGACTGTTAGCAGAGATCCAGTTGTCGAGGTATCAGTGTGAGATATACAATGTAGTGTGCTAAACTATCCTAATAAATCAGTTATTCTTAAACGTGTGTGTTGTTTAATAAATCGTTAATCCCATAATAGAAGAAGGAATCTAACATATCAACAATTATTTTTATCTGAGATACATTTTTCTTAACTTAACACAATTAAAAATGATCAAGATACACATAAATAACAGCTATTCACAATCAGACAATATGAAGTGGACAATATTCGGACAGTATATGACGGTTGGCTGACATTGATTGAAAATTTATTTACGTATAACTTGTTTTTAAGTGTTCTAAGTAAAGAAAATAAAATTCTTAATTTTCACCCTTTTTTCTCTCCTATTTCGAACTACAAAACAACTGGTATAAAGCATTGATTGGTTTATTTTTATGGTAAATTTGTCTAGTGATATCCAGGTTGAGTGTATAATACTAAGCAAATTGGCTAACTCCTGCATTAATAGACCCATTTTATAGAAGTGCTCTTAAAAATAAAAAAATTCTAAGAACTATTATTATATTTAAGTTATTTTTTCTGAGTACTGAAGGAACATTCGCTCGGGAGACGTTACTAAATTGAAAGCAACATCTTAATTTTAGTACGCGTAAACTGTATTATAGGGGATATTGTATTATACAGGAAAATGTAATAACGAATATTGTGTTTAATAATTCATTAAAAATTTAAATTCTCTGATAAGTTTAAAGATGCACTGATGCTGTTGTAAAGCTCTCATTGTTTACGAAGATGTGTGATTCGGTTATTCAGGCAATGGTTCAATCCAGCAGGGTGCCCCCTCGATTTTAGCTCAAACATTATTCTCCAAAACGATATATTTATATTTAATCATAAAGTAGAAATTAAATTATTATTAGGTATAAAGATAGCATTCAATATTTAAATGTAACATAGAACTTTAACCCTAGAAAGGTACCGTTATTTTTTAGTCTCTTATATGTATTTATGCGTAATTTTTACTCATTTACTAAAGAAAAGTACATTACTGCAGTGAATGTAAATGGTAATCAATTAAAGTCACATTTACATTGTACCTATAAACATATTTATTCTTTACTGTAAAAATACATCATTTTACATGGTTTTTACACACACAAAATTGTAATTGAACATTTTCAAATAACAAGTTGAAATCTTTAGTAGTGAAGTTTTGTTGCAATTAAGTAGTAACTAAGCTATTAATTAGACGTGAAACAATAAAACACAACCGAATTAGTGAGTTGAATATAGAGATAATTTGTAATACAATACACATATCTAATAGCTATACAATGACATCGGACTGTAATTTAGGTAGACTATAAATGGTAATTTTTTCTACCTTATTGAATTTTTTACATGTTTTGTTATATTATTCAAGCCTTTGAATTTTAACTTAAGACACACTAGAAGTTTGTAGCTACAATTCACTTTAGTCTGTTCACAAACAGACAAGTTGGACAACTTTTTATGGAATGCTCACGGCAGATTGGTTTTCCACATTTACAGTATGTTGTGGTAAACCTTCGTTTTGAGTAGTGACAAAATCTGCAATACTTCCGAGGTCCCTGCTGATCTGCATTCACATTGAAAGGTTCTTCCACAGCCCCTACCAGCTTCCTGATTGATTTCTTCAAAGATAAATTCATTTTGGGATAATTTTGAAGTCTAGTTGTTTGCCATTTTGCTGTCAGCTCACTGTGAAGAGTCAGCATAAAGTTCAGTCTTGACAAAGGTTTCTGGCCACGAGAGTACATGTTATGTGCATAGATCACATAACCATTTATTGTGCTTATATTCAACATATTGTAAAAAAACACAAAGGCCACCTTTTGGTTTTTCGACCGTGGTTCATGTTTTGGCACATCTGGTCGAAGGAATCCACTCCTCCTTTGGTACTATTGTACACGCAAATTATATCGGGCTTTTTGGTTGTCTCATCAATGGTTGCTGCATTATGCATGCTTGAGACCAGAACCACAAGTTTTTTGTTGTTTGGTTTATATGACACAAGTGTAATATCCTTATGAAATAAAAAGAGAGAAGTAGGAGCTTTACGATCACTATACTTTTTGTCAATTGCCTGCAAAGGTAGCTCGGGTTTATCTTTCTTGATTGTACCTACAGTTGTCAACTTGTACTCGTTTAGAAGACGCTGAACTAGTGGAATACTTGTAAACCAATTGTCTATTGTTAGGTTACGATTGGAGCCCTTTACAGTTTGAATAAGTTCCTCCACAAAGAATGTTCCGGCAGCAATGTTTGCAGGATATGTCCCCTTTCCTAAATATGTTTTTGCGTCAACCATATACTGTACTTAGTACCACTATCACAACACATGACTATTTTAATTCCATACTTATTAGGTTTAGAAGGAATGTACATTCTAAAGGGACATCTCCCTCTAAACCCAACTAATTGCTCATCAATAGTTAGATAACTTCCTGGCTTGTAGTTCTCCCTGCAGTTTTTTAAAAGCATATCCCAGATGTTAGAGATGGGAGCCAATTTGTTGTCAGCTTTTCTGGCATCTCTTGTCTCTTTTTCATCAAATCTAAGACAATTCAGTAAAAACTTGAATCTACGCTCAGTAGTAGTTGCCTTGTATCTTTCACTACAGTAAGACGTGTCAAACATCAATTTTGTTGTCAAATGATTGTCTTTAAGTGCTGCGGACAAGACTAACAATCCCAAAAATGCTTCAAGTTCTTCCATATCCAAGTTTGAGAGAGCCATGTGATTTTTGTTTGTATAACTTTCCCTCTGAAAAGCTATTTCTTTGTTTGTACAAGTTAAAATTTCCTCCATGATGTTTTCTATGAAAAAACAATTTAAAACAACTGTGTGGAGTAAAAATATTTTTTGCTCTCTGTGTCAAGATATTGTACATATTAGGTCCAGGCCTAATATGTACAATATCTTTAGCTGGAGTTTTTTCCGTGAATTGAGTTAGGTGCATTTGTTTCCCAAACAAATTTATTGTCTTTTCCAACCAAAATTTCTTCACCAACTAAAACGATTGGGGGAACTTCAATTTCTTTTGTATTTTTAACTCTGTTTTCTTCAGAATTTGTGTTTATTTTAGGTTTCTTTGTAGATTTGTTTCCCATCTTATTTCCTTTGGGTTTTTTTCTTGAGTCTGTGTTCTCACTACTAATTCTCTTGTTTTTAGTCTTATATTCTTCTATTTCCCTAATATCCTCTTCAAGCAATTCATCAATAGCTCCTAACTCTTCAACATCTGGTAAATACTCAGGATCGGCATCGCTATCATATTCTTCCTCTTCCGCCTCAACTTCATACACTAGATAATTTTCTTCTTCTTTATCAGAGGATGAATCGTAGAGTTCTTCAAGAATCTCTTCACTGTTGATATTCTCAACGTCCATAGTTGAAAGAAATCTAAAAAAAAAAAAATTGATCAGATGCGTGTAATTTTATTTCAGTCAGAGATGAACAGAATATTCAAAATAATACTGAGTAATGTAGTCTAATAAAACATACAACTCTGTTTATTGATACCTATGCGTAATTTTTACGTCTATTAAATGTCATGTAAGAGTATTTATGAGTAAAATTTACGTAGGCAAATTAATACAATAAGGGTACCAATCAAAGTCAAAGTCAAAGTGTTTATTTGTCAATTAACAACTAACATTGCATGACAATGGTCAATAATTTACAATAATAATAAAAACAAAAGATAAAATAACTAAACATCTTATTTGTACATTAGATAATCTCTTACAGAGTAAAACTCTCCATCAATCAAAAAACACTTAAGTCTTTTTCTAAATTTGCTAACAACAGTTTCTGCTTTTATTTCCAGTGGGAGACTATTAAATAATTTGATTGCTGAAAAATATAACTGGTTTTCAAAAAATGAGGTACGGTGTTTTGGTACAGGTATACAGATGGAGTTTCTTAAGTTGTAATGAGTAGGAGAATCAGAGGTAAAAATGTGCATATTTTTCTTAAAGAAGGTTAAGGTTTCGAGTATGTATAGGCTTGGGAATGTAAGAATTTTGTTTGATCGGAAAAAAACCCCTGCATGATTGACTTCTTGCCAGCCCTAATACAATCCTTAGAGATTTCTTCTGCAAACGAAAGATGTATAGGGTCTTTGTGTTTTCAGAGCCCCATATTGGAAGTCCATAAGCAAGATGTGGGTAAATGCACCCATAATAGCCAGCCAGAAGAATTTCAGTACTAGAAAAACTGGAGAGTCTACGTAATAAAAATATGCCGCTGCATAATTTCCCACACACCTTGTCCATGTGAAGGTGAAAGTTCAGGCTTGAGTCCAAAATCACACCCAAGAAGTTTGTAAATTGTGACGAGTTAATAACGGAATCGCCTAAAATAATGGATGAACTTCCACTATCACCATTCATGGGTGCTCTAATTATTAAAATCCAGGAATGTCGTCTTTGCAGTGTTCACAGTAAGGTGATTTTCTTCCATCCATTGAAGAAGACAGCTGCCTTGTACAAAAATATATCATATTCCAGGTTTTCCCTTTTTTATGTGACATATTGAAAGATGTGTCGTCAGCAAAATAAGCACAGATTTTCCTCCGCCCACACTAGATGAGATGTCATTAACAAATAATAGGAATAAGACTGGGCCAAGGACAGAGCCTTGGGGTACCCCTGACTTCACTGTTTTCACAGAGGATACTCGATGACTCAAGCAACCAGAGTAGTCAACAAAGGGAATTTCAACCACCTGGCTACGCCCCATCAAATATGAAGACACCAAGTCAAATGCGGCACCCCTAATTCCAAGGTTTTGTAGTTTGCATAACAAGAGCCCATGATTGACAACATCGAACGCTTTTCGGAGATCCAAGAAAACACCAAACGAATGCTGACGTTCATCCAAGGCAATAGAAACATGATTGATGAAGTCAAAAACGGCGTCAAGTGTCGAGAAGCCACGTCTGAAGCCAAATTGCTTTTAAAAAATGACATTATTATGCGATAAAAACGACAGTAAACGAACAAGATACAGCTTTTCCAAGACTTTTGAAAACGTTGATAGGATAGATATGGGCCTATAGTTTTCGATGTCATATGGGCTTCCCCTTTTCAGTAGTGGTTTAACTATTGCTTGCTTTAGAATACATGGAAATACACCACTTTCGAAGGTAGCATTCGCAATGTGGGCCAAAGGCCAAGCCAGCTGCTCAGCAACATCCTTCAGAAGGCTAGAAGACATCCCATCAGCCCCTGAGGTGTGGCAATGCGTAAAAGTTACGCACATCAAACAGTAAAATCAATATAAGACCGAAACTAACCTGCAAACCTCTCCGCTGTCGACAGTAGCCGATGAGGCACTGAAGAGTGGGGGCACTGCTAAACGGACGGTTGACAGTGTTGACATGGGACATTGCAGTGGAGAAAAATTTCCCGCGTATGCGTAAAAAATACGAACAGTACCTTTCTAGGGTTAATCAGACTTTGTTAACACTCTAATTTTAATAGACCCTTTAGTTCCTCTTGTACTGTGGAAGAGAGATCTTTCGTGAATTTCAGTAACTAATAGAATGACTTGAAACTTCTAAGACATATTTATGTGTATAATTTTTTTTGAACTGAATTTAAATTATTAAATATTACTAATGAAAAAAATTGTATTGTTTTTATATATTAATTTAAAAGAACTAATTTCACTTCATTAAAAAAATATCTTGCTTTCTAGAAATTCTACAAAGATTTCCATAAAACAACATAACAAAAAATAAAGATAAAAAATGTTTCTCATAAACGGATATATAAATATTTTTAATAAAACGATTTGAAAACTCACAAAATATTTGAATGAGTGTGTATGCTATGAAATATTGATAACTGATTCTCCATGTACTCTATGGGTACTGAGAGAATTATACACAACACCAAACACAATTTAGGGGCTTTTACACGAAACATAAAAATGAATTGTGTTAACTATATTTAATTTGTATTACTGTTAGCAATACCGATGAACAGTTCCAGTGCTTGGAGCTGTGATTAACAGTCATTAAAAATTGGACAAATATCGCTTTAGGTAACGAGAGATAGGGGGTAAAATAATTCTAATTAATAAAGAATGAAAGTAACTCATCCAAGTAAATCCTGATCCTGGTCCTGTTTCTAGCTGTCCCGCCGTGTTCCTAGTGGCATTTCCGGGACTTAATGTGAATTGAACAAAGTTTGAAAATTTAGGTGACATTACACTTTAGAATTATTTAAAAACATTAAATTATATAAATGCTGTATTGTTACCATGGATATAAAATAATATTTAATGTAAACTGTTGCTTACGTCTCATCTGTCACCTTATATCGCTGACGTCACGACTACTACTAACATTAATCAGGACGCTTGTTATCTGATTAGCACATTACATACATTTAAGGAGGCAAACGTGTGAATAAAACATAGTTAGTTATATTCACAGACAATACATTTTAATGAGTATTGTCTCTAGACTCAAGTTATGATTTATCTGCTGCATTATTATTGTTTAAACACAATATTCAGGACACTATTCGTCATGTCATTTTTTACTATTGTTAATTATTCTATAATATGTAGATTTAAATTTCAAAAAATACTTCAGCAAATAACTTAAACTATAATTCGTCAATAATCATATTTAACTTTAAATTATATATGCAAACTTTTATACGTGTATATTCCCGTTATACTTACCGGTCAGATTTGACTAAATTTGATATGTCCCTTACTTAGGTACAAAGAAAACATGCGCATTTGTATTTAAAAGTATTCCCTAAATATTTTCATGACATTTTTGTTTCATTTTAAAAACTTCAACATGTATTTAGATTTAAAATTAACAATATAGTATTTCGCTGTTAGTCATATGACTCAATGCGATTTATCCCAATTTTTTTTATTTCAGTAAATAAAAATCAAATATCGTATTTAGATAAAAAATAGTAATGTCAAGTACGATAATATGGTATTTATATAGATGGCACAATTGACATATTCAACCAATTTGCATATTATATTATTTTAGCTTGTTGAGCATTTCCACAAAACGTATTAATAGGCGAGTGTCTCAATAGGCAATAAGCTCGCATTGTGAGATAATATTGTACGTCGATTCATCATCATACAATACAAATAAATTCCTTATGAATAAATAAAATCATCGTGCCTCATAATAAATGTATTACCTCAAAGTAGAGGAGACACGAGATATATTATTAATTACATATGATGTAAGCGTATCAGGTAAAAAAATGTTAGAGAATCCTATTTACTGTTTTATAATCATACGCTAGTAATAAATTTCTCACGAAGCATTGAAAGAATGGAAGTTCATAAACGAGTATAATATCTTAAATTATGATGTAAAGCAATCTAGATAAGGTATATTTTATACTATTATAAGCTAACTAATCTAGTTATTAAGAAAGTGAGTCCAATCTATAAATTAATTATATTATTAAAAGAACCAATTAAAGGATGTTGTTCAAACATTTTTATCTAAGAAATAAGTTAGCAAGACAGTTTATCATGCACACGCGATACACGTAAACGCCATATGTAGATAATACGTCAAAATATATAGTGGAATAATAAATATCCTAGCATTTATGTGTACATCTAAGAGCACAATGAACAAAGCAGTTCATTTATTGACTAAAATATAGGTATGATGCAATACTTAAGTTTTAATTACTTGTGGTAATAACTTAAAAACACGATTACTACCATTAGGTACATTTTTCAAATACTAAGGTTATTTTAAAGCATACAAAAACTTTTATACGTGCTGTGCGAGATATTAAATCTTTGAACATTTATATTTAGTCTACTTCTTTTTTAATTTATAATCTAATGATAAATACTTAATAACTAAACTATTTGCTTGTAAAACCTTTATGAACCGCTACGTTGTAGTGTGCGTTTTAGAATGAAAATCGAAAAGAGGAATTTTCAGATTTATTTAAGAGTTTTTATGAGGGTGTTAAAGCACAGATTATATATTATTACTATTTTCTTATATTATTTATCAATATAATTAAATTTTATGTCAGCATTCGAGACCATTTCCCCATAAATTAATTAAAGATTCAGTATTGTTGTAAATAAAATTTTGCTACGCACAATTTCCAAAATTTTAAATGTGTATTATTGTCTTAGTTATTGTTTTAGAAAGAAAAAATTAAAATGGATCACCGTGTATGGTGTTCATCTGTGATACCCCCTTGAACAAATAATTCGTTGAATGCATCCTAATCATTTGTTTGAAGGTTATTTTTTGACGATGGAAGGATTGTGAAGGAAACAGGATTTTTCCGGATATTTGCCATCTTTCAGTGAAACAAGAAATCAGTAACACTACGTTTCGAGATCTGCAATCTGATCTCTTCTTCAGGTAAAGAACTAACCTAATACATAATTACAAACTAGGTTAAAATAAACAAATCTTACCAAAGCGTTGTGGCACGCCTTAGTCAGGAATCACAACCTACATGTTGTTTGTCATATTCACTAACTCTATAAACATGCACTTAATAAAAAACTATACAAAAAACTAATAATTAAAACTGAACTACGGAATACAGGTCACAATACGTTCTTCACTCGTCTACTAACCACCTACGACTGACCAGAGGGTCTAGCCAATGGTGATCGTCACGGCTGGCTAAAACAAGATGGCGGAAATAAAAGGGAAGATGGACAGGGATGGGCCCTTTCGTTATTATTGGTTCATGCGAGATGAACTTCTTAAAACCATATTGTGACTCCGCATTGGTTTATTGCAAATATCTGATCCGTTTGATACTTTTGGTTTTCTCTTTAGTTCATTTTTTAGAATTGGCAACCAAAGCGGCCTAATCTCGACTGATGGTTGACTGATTGGTTGGTCTGCCAATGTAATGTATGTTGCCTCAATTAATTTCCTTTTGAAAAAATATGGTTCCCGATGTATTATGTTGGCTTCATCCCAATTCATATGATGGTCTTCGGACCAACAATGGTGTGCAATTTTTGACTTTTCTGTGAGACACTTTCTCGTGTTTTCTTTGTGCTCTTTTATCCTTACGTCTAGTGGTCTTTTTGTTTCGCCTATGTATTCCCTATTGCAACTACATTTTATACTGTAAACACAGTTTTTGGAATCCTGTGTGCCATTTTTGGTTTAGTTTTTACGAGACTTTGTCTAAGAGTGTTGTTTTTTTTAAACGCGGTTCTAATGTTGTACTTTCTACCTACTCTTCTAATTTTCTCCGATAGTCCCGGCACATAAGGGATTGACATAAACGCAAATTTATCACAATTCTGTTTTTCTGACTCAGGAATGATTCTTCTGGTTCTTTTGCACTTATTTATTATTAATTGAGGGTATCCATTGCTTCTGAGATCCGATTCAATTTTCTTACATTCTTCTTTTAGTCCATCTTTATCTGAGCACAAGTTCTTTGCTCTATCAAACAACGAGTAGGCTACACCTTCTTTGACAGATTTTTGATGGTTGGATTGATAATTTTAATATTTTCCTGTGTGTGTTATCTTTCGAAAAACAGTTGTCTTAAGGACATCCCTATCTCTTAATACACACACATCCAAAAAGGGAAGCTTGTTTTGGACTTCCACTTCCATTGTGGGGTGGATGGAAGGAGAAATACTATTAATGTGATTCAAAAAATTATTTAATTCAATGTCTCCATGAGAAAAAAAATAACAAAGGTATCATCCACATACCTCCACCAAATCTTCGGTTTGAACTAAGCTGAATTCAAAGCTTTTCGCTCAAATTCCTCCATAAAGATATTGGCGAAAATAGGAGACAGTGGAGAACCCATTGCCATCCCCTCATCTTGACGGTAAATTTTACGCTCTAACTCAAAATAATTGCATTGAGTGAATAGTTCTAACAGTTCCATAATTACAGGCACGGGAAGTTTAGTTCTATCCTTTAATGTTTGGTCTTATTTGAGACGTGATTTAATAATTCCGAGAGTTTCGGGAACTGGTACATTTGTAAAAAGACTTTCGACATCAAAAACTTACCAGTTTTGTCAGTGTCAGTCAACTTTAGGGATTTTGGCTCCTCTACAAAATCCCTGGAATTTTTGATGAAAGAGTCAGTTTTTCCTACCAATGGCGTTAAGATGTCCAAGAGGACTTTAGACAATTCCCTGCAAGGTGAAGCACGAGAACTAATGATGGGCCGGAGAGGGATGGTGGGTTTGTGGATTTTGGGAAGGCCATACATATGGGGGATTTTGGAGTGGTGAGGAGTTAATTTAGATCTAAATTTATCTGAAAAAAAATTCTTTATTATGTTTTCTTAAGGTGTTTGGTACTTTGCGTTCAAATGAATCAGTCGGGTCTTTATTTAAAACTGTATATTTGCCAGTATTTAAAGTTTCCGTAATCTTTTCTTTATACTCTACCGAGTCAAGTACAACAGTAGCGTTGCCTTTATCGGCTGGTAAGATTTTGACAGTGTCGTCTTTCCCAAGGATTGACATGGCCTTTTTCTCCTCTATTGTCAAATTGGGTTTTGTGGGAGGAATTTTTCTGAGTAAAAGACTGGCCTCACAACGAAACCGGTCACCCTGTTCCTCAGGTAACTGTGAAACAGCCGACTCGATTCCAGTTACGAAATCCAGTGCCTTTACCGATTTTTGTGCCACAGAAAAGTTTAAACCCTTAGATAAGACGGATATTTCCGCTTCATTGAGGATTTTTTGAAGAGAAATTGATTACATTTTTATTATTTGCATCCGTATTCACGTTGCCATCTTTAGGCAAATCACATTTTTTTGGGCCTAATTTTTTTCCAGTTTGGAGATTTTCTTTTTCTTATCTGTTTCAGAACATTTTTAACATCTATTTTGGATGCTTTCGAGAATGTTGTTAAATTCTGTACCGATCAGTGTTTTTAATTCAGTTTTTTTTTTACACTCAATACTATTTTGGAGGAGGCATCTTTCACGATGATCATATGCGATTCTTTCTTTAAGTAAAGGTTTAGAAGCAGAAGACAAAATTTTACTGGCTTTCCTACTATGAAAAGGAGTTTTTAGAGTTAACCCTATAGGCATAAGGTTTTCAACCTTACATTTATGCAAAAAAAGTTAAATGATTAATGTGTTTAGTTAACTTAAGATGCAAGCTCTCAAGGTCTTTGATTTGTTTACTGGTTCCGGGTCCGTACCGAGAATCAATTCTTTGTTTGAAGGTTATTTTTGACGATGGAAGGATTGTGAAGGAAACAGGATTTTTCCGGACATTTGCCATCATTCAGTGAAACAAAGAAATCAGTAAACACTACGTTTCGAGATCTGCAATCTGATCTCTTCTTCAGGTAAAGAACTAACCTAATACATAATTACAAACTAGGTTGAAATAAACAAATCTTACCAAAGCGTTGTGGCACGCCTTAGTCAGGAATCACAACCTACATGTTGTTTTGTCATATTCACTAACTCTATAAACATGCACTTAATAAAAAATTGCAGCACCTCGGAGAACTACCGAACAAGGAACACAATGTGTGGCTCAGAGAGAGGACCTGGATCTACAGTGAGTTATTTATATTTTTCATAGATCATAGTTTCTGCTCTCACTACCTCTTGATATCAACAGTACGTAGTTTATCCTATTTTTATCGCCAATTTTTTCAAGAATAAATAACTATACTACTGCATTTATTATGATTTAAATTTAAAAATAACCTATAAAAATATATTCTAAAAATAATAACGCGTTTTAAAGTAAACAGAAATGTATGTTTGCTAATCTTTTCATCACTTATATCTTGCACTGATATGATTACTGTACAAAATAAATCCCTCTGGTATGTTCTTCGTAAAAGCTATGTTACGTGTTCTGTTAAATCTGCGCTTTGTTCTTCCTGTAATTCTCCATGTATCTAAATTTTGCATGCTGAATTGCCTTAATATTTTCCAAGATATACAACGACCTTAAGAATTTTAAATCTAAATTATACAGTTCATAAAATTGTTTCAAAAAACCATTTTCCCACATATGTGTTACCTTTCCGGTATTCAGTAGGAAACATAAATATTAACAGTGAGTTCAAAATAGTGTATAATAACGGATTAATACTAAGAAAGCCCAACTTAATTATGTATAAATGCTTAAATGTAATAATTTCTATATTTGGCAACAATTTTACCAAAAAAGCAATAATTTAACCCATTTTTGTACTCTCCGATGGTATACGAAAAAAAATCTGTCTATCTTAGTATTTCAGTAATAAATTCCGTAATACACTCCACTGACTTTTTCAAATACTTAACATGTTTCGCTTAAACTAAATATAAAATTAGTTTCATTACAATAATTGCATTATATAGCAATATTAATGTAATATAGCGATATTAAATACACCTTACTATTGCAAAATATGTACTTGCATATCTAATGGGCATAAGCTGAAGAATTACCAGAAACGTGCCTTAAAGACGTCTTCTAACGTAGTTCAGTAATTCTGTCTCAGCTTATCAGCTTAAGGACCCGAGTTCGAGTTTTAGTTCACGCACTCTACTTTCGGATGATTACAGTATTCATAACCTAGTTTAACTGAATTCATAAAAACCTTCATTAATATTTAAATTTAAAAAATGTATCAATAAAACCTAGAATTCGCTGAAGTATAATTAATTTTTTTATCCAATCGAAATTTTTTCCAGTTCAGGAATTGTAACTGATCAGATCAAAAGTATTTACTTGATTGTTTAGTTACAAAACTCACAAATTGTGCAACTAATATATTATAGACTTGTATTTTTAAGCTAAAGTTCACTAAAAGCGTTTTGGTGAAATTCCACTATTGCTT
>NW_025776893.1:27500-59525 GCF_021130785.1 Homalodisca vitripennis | reverse complement strand
TCACGTTGTTAGCACCGAAGGATTATTAAATGATAATACATATATATATATATATAAGTAGATATGAATATGGGGTTCCTAGCTCACTTTCGGAGCCAACAGTAAATCAAGGGAAAATACTGTTTAAAAAGGACAATAAACGAATCTGTAAAATCAAACAGTAACTCAGGAATGAAAAATTACCGAATCTATAGCTGTTTGCTTCTACTTTCTTGAGCAGTTTTAATGTAAAATCTCCTTAGAATCAATCTATTGGAAATGTCTGCTACGAATAAACGAAAAATCTTCTACTCTACAAAATTGATAGTAACACAGTCTTTATCTTTAATAGTCTTCTTTCCAGTAACAACCAAGTGTAATTTATCATGTTTATTCAATTCTTTAATCTTTTTTTCATCCAAAACAGTCAAAAATCTGTTCGGTAAGTGTACTTTATAATCTTCCAACTCGGCAATTATTGTAAACCCGAATTTATCTTTCATTTTCTCCAGATTCAAAATTTTGTATTTCTTATTTTCTTCTAATTCCATTAATTTCTTATATTCTTTGATCTTTAAATCACCAACCTCATTTAATTCTTTTAGTAGCTCCATTTAAATAAGAAAAATTTCTTAACTAAGGTTTGTAAGAGGCAATTTAAATTCTCTATACTACTTTTTTCAATAATTTTAAGTCTTAGTTTACACATTTTTTAAATAATAAATAGAAGAATCTATCACTGTTTCACCAGAAATTGTGCTGATTTCTGTCAAATTCAAGTAAAAATCATTAATTTTTCAAATTCTAAAAATATTGAAAAAATAGTATAGAGAATTTAAATTGCCTCCTACAAACCTTAGTTAAGAAATTTTTCTTATATAAATGGAGGGTGAAAAAGTAACATGTCCGTTTTGCAAAAAAGAAATTTTAAGAAAAAAACTATGATCGACATTATGGCTCCAAAATCCATGCCAAAAACAAAGAAATTTACGAGAAAGAACTGAATTTTTTAAGACAATGGGCTAAAGAAAATCAAATTGTCGATCATGAAAAGATGTACAATATAGAAAAATTGCGTGAATTAAAGAAAAACTTTAAGGAAGATAAAAAAGATCTCAATCTATTTAATGATGAAAAAATTCAATCAATCGCTGAAAAATTGTCCATTGAAACAAACGATAAAACTAAGTCTGAAATGATCGAAGAAATTGACAAAACTCTTAACGAAAACCCTGAAAATATCATAGATGTAGAAGTTTTATCCTCAATACACGGTCTTTTCAAGCAATACATTTTAACAAATTTAAACGATAATTCCATGTCAATTTACAAATATCTATCAATTATGAGGCCAGAAATTAAAAGTTTAATAGAAAAATTTCAAGAGAATGTTAAAAATATGAAAGGATATCTCTCTTTGGAATGTGAATATGAAAGAACTTTAGTGAACGGTGAACCACAAACTTGCCCAATGTATTTTACTATAAAAGCAGACGAAATATTTGACGTAAACGACTTTATTTCTAAACAATTTAATAAATTATCACATCGAGAACAGACAAATCATCCAAATAGGGGTTCAGGATGGACATTTAAAAGATGCAAACAACTAGTTTTGAGCATTAATAAACACGAAATGATGAACGCAGGATCATATATCGATTTACCACAAGAGATCAAGGTAAAGAAAGCTTGTGTAAATATCAAAAATAAAGATGATTTCTGTTTTGTTTATTCTATCCGATGCGCTATTGAAAAACCCGAAAAGAATGCTGACAGAGCAAAGCAATACGAGAAATTTGTAAATGACGAGATATTTTCAGGTTTCGAGTATCCAATGTCCTTAAAAGATATACAATTATTTGAAAAACGAAGTCACAATTCCAAGTACAAATATCCAAAAATGTCTATAAATATCTACAGTTATGATGAGAAACTCAATATTGTTTCGTTACAAATTTCTGAAAAATATGATGCCGAGTTAGAAATCGATTTATTGTATGTTAAACAAGAAGACAAATCTCATTATGTTTTGATAACCGATTTAAATAAACTCGTGAGTTTATTTAAATCGGTTATCAAAACATAATGAGATTTGTCTTCTTGTTTAACATACAATAAATCGATTTCTAACTCGGCATCATATTTTTCAGAAATTTGTAACGAAACAATATTGAGTTTCTCATCATAACTGTAGATATTTATAGACATTTTTGGATATTTGTACTTGGAATTGTGACTTCGTTTTTCAAATAATTGTATATCTTTTAAGGACATTGGATACTCGAAACCTGAAAATATCTCGTCATTTACAAATTTCTCGTATTGCTTTGCTCTGTCAGCATTCTTTTCGGGTTTTTCAATAGCGCATCGGATAGAATAAACAAAACAGAAATCATCTTTATTTTTGATATTTACACAAGCTTTCTTTACCTTGATCTCTTGTGGTAAATCGATATATGATCCTGCGTTCATCATTTCGTGTTTATTAATGCTCAAAACTAGTTGTTTGCATCTTTTAAATGTCCATCCTGAACCCCTATTTGGATGATTTGTCTGTTCTCGATGTGATAATTTATTAAATTGTTTAGAAATAAAGTCGTTTACGTCAAATATTTCGTCTGCTTTTATAGTAAAATACATTGGGCAAGTTTGTGGTTCACCGTTCACTAAAGTTCTTTCATATTCACATTCCAAAGAGAGATATCCTTTCATATTTTTAACATTCTCTTGAAATTTTTCTATTAAACTTTTAATTTCTGGCCTCATAATTGATAGATATTTGTAAATTGACATGGAATTATCGTTTAAATTTGTTAAAATGTATTGCTTGAAAAGACCGTGTATTGAGGATAAAACTTCTACATCTATGATATTTTCAGGGTTTTCGTTAAGAGTTTTGTCAATTTCTTCGATCATTTCAGACTTAGTTTTATCGTTTGTTTTCAATGGACAATTTTTCAGCGATTGATTGAATTTTTTCATCATTAAATAGATTGAGATCTTTTTATCTTCCTTAAAGTTTTTCTTTAATTCACGCAATTTTTCTATATTGTACATCTTTTCATGATCGACAATTTGATTTTCTTTAGCCCATTGTCTTAAAAAATTCAGTTCTTTCTCGTAAATTTCTTTGTTTTTGGCATGGATTTTGAGCCATAATGTCGATCATAGTTTTTTCTTAAAATTTCTTTTTTGCAAAACGGACATGTTACTTTTTCACCCTCCATTTATATAAGAAAAATTTCTTAACTAAGGTTTGTAGGAGGCAATTTAAATTCTCTATACTATTTTTTCAATATTTTTAGAATTTGAAAAATTAATGATTTTTACTTGAATTTGACAGAAATCAGCACAATTTCTGGTGAAACAGTGATAGATTCTTCTATTTATTATTTAAAAAATGTGTAAACTAAGACTTAAAATTATTGAAAAAAGTAGTATAGAGAATTTAAATTGCCTCTTACAAACCTTAGTTAAGAAATTTTTCTTATTTAAATGGAGCTACTAAAAGAATTAAATGAGGTTGGTGATTTAAAGATCAAAGAATATAAGAAATTAATGGAATTAGAAGAAAATAAGAAATACAAAATTTTGAATCTGGAGAAAATGAAAGATAAATTCGGGTTTACAATAATTGCCGAGTTGGAAGATTATAAAGTACACTTACCGAACAGATTTTTGACTGTTTTGGATGAAAAAAAGATTAAAGAATTGAATAAACATGATAAATTACACTTGGTTGTTACTGGAAAGAAGACTATTAAAGATAAAGACTGTGTTACTATCAATTTTGTAGAGTAGAAGATTTTTCGTTTATTCGTAGCAGACATTTCCAATAGATTGATTCTAAGGAGATTTTACATTAAAACTGCTCAAGAAAGTAGAAGCAAACAGCTATAGATTCGGTAATTTTTCATTCCTGAGTTACTGTTTGATTTTACAGATTCGTTTATTGTCCTTTAAACAGTATTTTCCCTTGATTTACTGTTGGCTCCGAAAGTGAGCTAGGAACCCCATATTCATATCTACTTATATATATATATATATATATATATATGTATTATCATTTAATAATCCTTCGGTGCTAACAACGTGATACCGGTATTGAAGAATGAGCGTTTTACAATTAGAAATAAGCAAAGAACTAAAAAATATAAAGAAAATAACCAAGTGCTAGAACTAATTATTTAAGAAAACAACCTTGCTCTCATAAGGATTTAATCTTCTTTCCCTTTACTCCCCATTCGGTTTCAGCTGCAATTTAGTTGTGTTAACTGTTACTAGTTGCAAAGATATATTGTAATCACATAAAAGCACAGCAATGAAAATAAAGTTGTAGTAAATTACTTTTACTTAGAGTAAGGCGTTTTTCACTTGTTATTTTAGTCTGAATATATCTTATCTGTTCCATCGTTATTCATATCAAAATTTAATTGTTATTTAATAAGCAATAATAGTATACTTGTGGATGGTGCAAATTTTACGTCAAGGAGACGCCTAACTCCCTTATAGTCCAAGTATAAGAATGTGTATAAAGTAGAACAAAAATAATAAGAAATATTATATTAGAAGAAATACTGGTTAAAAACCTTCTGGTTATATAATAATATTATATATCCATTCGATAGCTGTCTATCCGAAATATTCACATATACCGTTTCGAGTATAGTACATTTTTTTACTAATGTTAGACATTGTGTTACTGTAGTTGTCTGTACTTAAATCAATGTTTCATCCGTTAATGTAATAAAATAGTAAAAAAGTTATCTAAAAACAAAATAAATATTACATTGCATAGCAATGAATACAGGCATTGCTATTTGAAACAATAATAACGGTCGAGTTTAAATTATTAGTAGTTTTGCCTTGGAAAGTATTTGATATAAATATACAATAATAAATATATTAATAGATTTAATAGACTTTTGAGTGGATTTTATTTTGTACAATGTACATTTAAAATTCTACATGTGTAATTGAATCATATAATAAAATCCGCTCTTGCTTTATTATAAAATGTTGAAAATTTTTTCATTATTTCATAGATTTTTTGTTGTTTAATTTTAAGGGTTTTTCTTACTTTCGGCTATATAGTTGTTTTTGTTTATTTTTTAATATTAAGAAACTTTAAGAACCGCTCGCACGGCTTCATAACTTTTCCAGAGCAACCGAGAAGTTGCATCCTTCTCTTCGTGAAGTATTTAGTATGATTCTATTATTTTCTTTATTTTTTAATTTAATTATGTTTGGAATTGTAATACTTCTACTCTTGTGTTTGATAATTGGCTTTCAGGAAGGAAACTTGCTAACATCAAATTATAATTAAGGAATTTTGGTTAGGGTAGAAAGGTTCACTCATGTGATCTAAGACCGAATTTAAGAGCTATTGCGGGAACGTATTTAATTATTTATTTTTTTGCCGTAGTGCAGGATACTTCGTACCGATGGCCAGGAAGCGCTTCTGTTGTAGTTGTTATTATTTATGCACATCTCCCTTTTATATCTATTTTAATAGTATACTATACATGTATTTTCTTATTTTAAGTTGAAATTATGACATATAGTGCGAGTTGGCTAAAGCAAATAATTAAAAAAGGCATTTATAAATACCAAATGGTATAATTTAAAATGTCGATAACATAACGTTTACATTTCTAGTTAATACACACATGATAAAATTAGAAATTTCTAACATGTTAATGTTGTAGATAATACCATTTACTTATATTTATTGCAGGAATATAGAAAGAAGTAGTCATTATTAACACAATAATAAGCGATAAATTAAATATAAATAAGGCTAACTATAAATAATAACGCTATTTCTACAAACGATAAAGAGGGGCAACGAAGTCAATCAGTGTGAAACAGATTGAGAACAATATGTACGTAACCTATAAGTACAGAGTATACGTTGGTTGCTTAGAGAGATGCTGATTAACATGACATGCCATTTTATCCAGAGATTACCATGCAACCAAACTGATAGGATGTTTTCGTCCCTGCTTCCTGTGTATTGTAGAGTAAATTTTGTGAAACTCTTTTACCAATATATTATGCAATATAAGTGGGCTTATATGTTTCGCAGTAGAAGACAGACAAAAACTATATGCTTTACAGGAACGCAATGAGTCTCACCAAATCCCGAAACCATTCCGATGATTTGCAATAATTTTAGTAAAATAACATTGTAATGTTTTTTTAACAAAAACTGCATTTTATTGCCTAGCGAGCGAATCTATTGGATTTCCAGATAGAATCGCGATACAATAAAACAGAACTTTATATTACATGTAAAACATTTATATCCGTGTCTATATAATGGACCAAGGTCAAAAGTCCCCGGCGAAGGAGATTTTAGTTCCTACACCAAACCATACCTGCTCACTTTAACAATCCCTCGAGAAATCGTAGTGGGTTGCTCAGAGAGTTTAAATTATAACTTTCCTATCAGTATTTTTTGCTATCCAGGTCTTTACTTTCTGATTTTTTAACATGGTTAAAAATATCCTTTATTAGATTAAAAAGTCATGTTTTGATTACCAAGACTACACCCAAAATGATTTTAGTACAGCAGTTTTCATGGATTCATCCATTACCTTGTTTAGCAATGATGTCTTTTAAAAATTTATTATATCGAAAACGAAGCCCCTGACAGTATCTTTGGTTTTTGTTGGAGGTTGCGGAAGATTCATTACCGCCACATAAACATTTTGCCTGCAGCCATACCTTTACCGATAGTACCGCTCAGTTCCATATACACTAGTTCTTATTATTTACATCAAATAGTGTCCTTTTTTTCTAACTTATTTAATTCCTAGAACTATTAAATTTATGTCACATATTTTACTATGGCCAAACAATAACATAATCCCCATCTCAAAAGCCAGGCCAAAATGTTGAGCAGCACGCACTTGTAAAACCACTTTTCTTTGCAATTTTTACAAAGTGATGAACTAAAAAGGTGATCTGATAAAAAATTTGCATGTTAATAACTTCATTGTCTATAGTTTTCATAACTATTAAATTCTCATACTTATCTATGTTTATTTTCTTTGAAGAGGCTTGACGTGAGAGTGTGTTTACATTTCAGGCCTAGGGGTAGACTCATCTTTTGACATCGGCTTTAGGGTTAGGACTGGCCAGGTTTTCTTTTCCTACCACCAAACTCCTTTACGGGGTTTAGCAATAAACTACTTTTAAACACGAGGCATATTTATACATGAACAATCTTGTTTAGCAATAATAAATATATAATTAACTAACTAACACTCAACTTATATCACTTCACAAAGCACCAAAACACTAAGCAAAACAATAAACAAACAGTATAAAGTCAGAAGCAGAACTCAAAGCTGATGAAATAGAAGTTCGTTCAGGCCTGCCAACACAACAAAAAGCAAATTATAGCACACAAAAATAAAATTGGTCATTTGTATAATAGTACATGTTTGAATAAACGCAAGCGCTGGCACAAATTTCTTCCTGAAACATGATGTAGAGCATATTTTTAAAACTTTTTTTCTGTAGGGTTTACAATTTTCAAATATACATGTATTATTTATCATTGTGATGCAGAAAAAAGCCGCTGAACATTTTAGAAAAAATAAAAAAAAAAATGTGAAAAAAATATTTTTCTGGGGTTACCGCCTCCCCTTAATGAATCTGGATTTATTCTTTAATACTAAGATCTAATAAATTAGAAGCAAAAACCTTTCAAAAGTGGGTTACAAAAGAGGTTTTACCCTCCATTAGAAAATTTGGTGAGTACAAACTTGAAAACAAGATTAAATATTTAGAGGATGAAGTTAAACACTTGCAAATTAAAGATGAAATCAAAACGGAAATAATTTTGCAAAACAAAGTGTAAAAAATTGACTTAATGAAACCAGATCTTGTTTGTAAAGATTTTTATAAGAAAAAAACACCATGTTTTTGTGTTAATTAAGAAGAATCACATGTGGGAATGGCCTTATTACGTTATCAGAGCTCAGAAACGAGAATACCAAACCGATTAAAACATCTAAAAATAAATTATCCTGAATTAGAGATTTTGTTCATTGATTACGAACCAAATTCTATCAATCTGTATAACCAAATGAAAGAATCTTTGAATATTTTATACAACGGAAATCATTTTACTACAAATATGACTGAATCTCGACTGATTTATAGAATATCTAAATTACACAATGAAAATGTTTCTAAATTTTACTAAAAACTCTCGATTTATTATATTTTGTTTGTAAATGTTTAGCATAACTAGGTAACCAATATAGAATTTTTTTTCATATTCACAAGGCGTTTCGTTTTCATAACTTTCGCTGAAAATTTTTTTAGCACAATCTTTGCAAAAAGCATCTTTTCTATCTTTACTATACTGCCAGTTATTAAATTCAGAAACGTTTTTAATTTCTTTACAAAAGTAACACTTTTTTTCTTCTAAAGTTAATTTGTCCATTGTATCATGAACCTTATAATAAACAGTCTTTCTATTCTCTTCCTTATAAAATTCTTGACACTTTGTACATTTCTTTTGAGACTCCATTTATATAGAAAAAATTAAATATTACAGGATGAAAATGTTAAAACATCTCGAATTAATTTGAATATTATGTCTGTAAAATGTTTTTGAAGATAAGGTAACCATCTGAATGATTCGTCCACAATCGCAAAAGAGTAAGAAGTTTCGGTTTCTTTTGACTTTCCTTGTTGAATGCTTAATAGTAACAAGATCTTTACAATGTGTATGTTTTTTATCTCTACTATAATTCCACTTGTTAAATTCAGAAACATTCTTTAACTTCTTTACAAAAGTAACAATTCTTTCTCTCTCTAGAGTTAATAATTTTTCTATTTTATCGTATAATTCTTTTCGATATTTATTATGACAATCTTTACAATAATGTCCAAATCTCCGTCTTTTTTAGTTTTCTATTTTTATAAAATTCTTCAAAACCTTTTATTTTTCCTTGCCCATTGAACATTTCTTTTGAGCCTCCATCTTTATATACATAAAAATTATAGCTTTGGACTATCTCAATGTCATATTCCGTAAAAACTTCCACTTATTTCTTCATTATTTTAAATTCTTTTATACTATAATTTACAGGATCAGTGTTATTAATTTGATAAATCACAAAGATTTCTCTTGAACCAATTGTTCTTATATTTGTTCGTAAAATGTTGTTTTTTTACTAACAATTCTTACATGTTCATTGACTATAAATTTATTTTTCGTGTGAATTTCAGGTGGAACATACTTGAAAACTGTCTCTAGATAACTCCTTTTCTGCATCTTTATCCTCGACTTTTGGCTTCATTTTGATTGTGCTGTGGAACTGGTATCGTTATAATCTGATTTAACGAATTTTTTAGAAGAATATCGATCCATTTAAAGTTTTTTTAGTATTAATCTCTACAAATTACTTTCATTCTCTCATTTTGAGTTTCTGTTATATCTCTCTACAATACTTGATTTCTCTTCGTTTTCAGTATGGATAAATCTTGATGTCGTATTTTCTCAAAACATCATTAAATTCTCTAATTTTTAAAACTCTAAAACCCTTATCTGTATGAAGTAGGTTCGGAGGTTTGTGATTGATTCCTTCTGGAATCTTTTACTATATCTTCGAAGGCTATTGAAACATCCTTGCCCTTTTTTTCTTTGATAGGCTCTTGACCAAGCATATTTTGAGAAAGTATCAATAACATTTAACATATACTATATAATCCATCATTTTTGATCTGAATAATTAGACATTATAACTAAATCTGCTGCTTCTCATAAAAAAATTTCCCCCCGCCCCCCCCCACCCCCCAATTCCTAAAGTTATAATTTTCCATCTTTTTAAACTTTTTTCGTACTGGTGCATGAATTTTGTCTCTAGCTTCAAACCTCGTATTTCTTCCTTATTCTTAGATTCTATTCTTTACCTGTTTTTCATAAGGATTTTCTTTATAAATTTACTCTTATTTGTCTTACATTTTGAACATTTTTTTGCGGCAATTTCACTATATTATCCGTTTTGAGTTTGGAACAATCTCAAGAATCTATATTTTTTTCGTTTTTTTTCTTGCATTATGTGGCCAATGTGAATCAAATCATCTTCCATTTACATGTCAATAGTTTCCAAGTTTATTTTAAACTTCATCCTAATATATCAGATTTTGCTTTCATTTTTTTAGAGCCATACGAACTTGTATCCGATCTTTATTTTTCTAGGACAAATTCTCCTTATCATCTTTAGCGTTCAAGTGTCTAACTTGTTTATAGTACCGGTTGTACAACTCAAGTTTGTAGCGCTTTTGATTACTGTCATCTCCCTAAAACTTCTTTATCTTCGAACAAACATTTCTTCAAGATTTTCGCGATATTTATTGTTTTATTTGCAACGCTTCTCGATGATAAATGAAGTGCCCTTTTGTGCCTTTGGGCGCCCTTGGGGTGCATCTTACTGGGTAGGATATGTTTAGAGCTAGGATACGAGAGTGTATAGGGGGGTACGCGGGGAGTGGAGGGTCTTGGGAGGGTCTACGCATTTTTCGGGGAATGCTATCAATTGAGGTACCGTGAAGTTCTTGCTACGATAACGGGGACTAATAAATTATTCAACTAAGATAATAATTATGGCTGAAATTCAAAGATGCGTTTAACGGAATGAATGTGACAGCACGAAAGGCTTCGCTATGGAGTACTGTGTAATAAACTCATCTTTGAGATTTCCCTATTACCTTCTTATTTTTAGTAATGAAACAATCCGTAATCTTTTGGATAATCGCTCGTATCAAAGTCAATCTATATTTTTCTTTAATAATTTTAAAAGGATCTCGATTCAATTCTACGAAATAACTGTCCTTGTATCCATGTAACACACAGATTCAAATCTGGATCATAGTTCTTTAATTTGTTGTAATAACACTCGAACATTAGCAGTTTTTGAGAGGTCGAGAACTGAGATAAATCCTATGTAGATCGGCTATTAAATATTCCTTTCTGTTTTGTACATGTGACTCTCTATACAGTTGTCGTCAAAGATAATAAAGCATTTAAAGTTAGTTTTCATTGGCTTGTTTCATTGAAAATTCTTCATTACCTAGTCTAATATCACATCTATTTTCGCACATTTTCCATAGATATTTTCCAAAACAAACTGAGTTGTTCATTAATTTGTAAAAGTCCTTTTCGAAGTCACTTGGAGCTTTGGTTCTCATGTTTGTGTTAAAAACAGATGGTAAACTTATCCATAAAAGAAAAGCTTGCTGATCGGAAATGCGGATTAACTCTATTCCACATGTTTTAAACACCATTCCTTGTTTCCCAATTAGAATTTCAAATTTCTCGAATGAACAACGTATTCAGTTTTATCTAATAGAGTGGTGCACAACTTATTTTTTTATAATGTTCTGGAGCAAGAGGTAAATACCATGTTGATGTTCCGTGTAAATTTGTTGGATATTCTATATCAGACTTCAAGAATTTATCCCTCAATCTACGTCGCCAGTGAGTTCTAAAATTGTTTCTTGCCATTCTGCTGTTGTATATGTTTTCGGGTTCAATCCACTTGCTTTCGTTATATGGTAAATTTTGCATTAGGGCCATACTCCATAAAGGTTGTTTAGCATCGACGTAACAACAGATAGTTTTTCGGGCTTTGTCTTATCAAAATCTTTCAAATATTTGTTATTTGCTTTAACAGTCATCGTTTAATATCATTGAGAAAATGCGCTCCGCGAATACCTTTTTTCAATCATCAAATACATATTATAATCACTAATTAACTGTAAATCCTATCTTCGTTAATTTTAACATAGCGTCCCATGCAAGACTGGGAGCTGTTTAGATAGTGTGTCCCGATCGAGTTTATAACATTTTTAAGAGCAAAAAGTTTCTGAAAATTTTTTCGAATATATTCAGCAAGCAATAAAACAACTTGGATTTTTTAGAGATCAGAGTAATATCCTAGATTTTTCCTCTTTTAATTTGTTCCAAACGCCTCAAATAAGTGTTGATAATCTTTTCTCAGATATGCTCTCGTCTGTCCAAAAGTGAATAGAAATCTTGAATTTTCAGGCTGTCCTTCTGTGTAATCAATTTTTATCAATAACTATCGATTAACTTCGTAAGGAAATATGCCTTTTATTTCCAGATAGAATTTTAAAGATTTCTTCTACGTCATTTGGTTGTCTATCTAGAAATTGCGTTTCAATATTCGTCCATCTTGTAAAGGAAATAATTTGTATGCTTGAAAACATCTTTTTTGAGGTTTTTAGCTAACATTTCTATAGACGAGGCCATGAATCTGAAACGTGTACTACGAACGAAAACCTTGATGAATTTTTCTTGGCTTATCCACCTTCGAATTCATAATCCATATCCTGAATTTACTTGAAATAATTTATATATTTTTCATGCGGTGTTTTAGCGATCAAATCAACATATCCCATATTGTTACGCCCATTTCATTTTTTATGTACAAATGAGTATCGTATTTTGACATAATGTTGCAGAAAACGGGAATATTCTGAGGAAATTTCAAATTTTTAGATTACAAATTCTATGAGCTTCCTCCTCGAAACTTTCCAGTCAAATGTCAATGATCTCTTACTTTATTATAACTATCTCGAACTATTCCAACTATCAGGAGTAAAACCATACTGACTTGACATCAACATCATAAGCAGAGAAACCATTCGCAAATATGACAAACGTTTGCAATTTTGGTTATGAAATTTCCTTCTTCTTGCAGTCAATTTCATAGGTTTTTTTGTTCTTAGAATTATATTTTGTAGCTAATATTTTGATATTTTATTGAGTTCTTCAAACAAATTTTTGCAGAAACATTTGGCAAATCTTTCTTCATTTTTTGCTCTATAACATATCGGTTTATACATGCGATTAGTCCACATTAGAACAGCTAAATATAGAGTAAAACCATAAGGAATGTGCTTCAGAATCTTGGTTGTTAGTCGATCTTTGTGGATTGTTCTTGCATGTCGGAATTTTTTCTAATATGCGCCTCGAAATCCCAATATAAATAAACGTAAGGATGAGAAAATTTCTTTTGATAAGTTTATGTAAATGTTGTTGTTTGACCTGGAAACGGCATAATTGGGCTTACAAACTTCATGTTGTTTTGCAAATTTATCTAAATGATCTGTTAAATAATCTCCATAATTTTTGTAAGAAATGGCTTAAACATCTTTCTCACAAAGAAATTTTTCTTTCCTTATGCGTGGATAAGCTCTCAGTTATCCAAGCATAAGGAACGAAAATTTCCTTTGTAGAAGATGTTTAACCCATTTCTCTACAAATCTGGAGATTTAACAGATCAAGTAGAAAAATTGCAAACAACATGAAGTTTTGTAAGCCAATTATGCCGTTTTCCATTCAAACAACAACATTTCCTAATTATCAAAAGAAATTTTCTCATCCTTACGTTATATTATATGGATTTCGAGAGCATATTAGAAAAACATTCCGACATGCAAGAACAAATCCACAAAGATCGACCTACAACCAATGATTCAGAAGCAACATTCCTTATAGGTTTTACTCTATAGTTAGTGTCTAATGTGACAAATCGCATGTAACAACCGATATGTTATAGAGCAAAAAATGAAGAATATTTGCCAAATGTTCTGCAACATTGTTATGAGAAACTCAATAAAATATCAGAAATACATAGGCTACAAAATATAATACTAAGAACAAAAAACCCTCTGAAATTGACTGAAGAAGAAGAAATTTCGATACCAAAATGCAAAATCGATTGTCAAATTTTGCGAATGGACCTGCTTATGATGTTGAGTCTATTCAGTAGGGTTTTACTCCTGATAGTTGGAAAGATAAGGATTATAATAAAGTAAGAGATCATTGTCATTTGACTGGAAAGTTTCCGAGGAGCAGCTCATAGAATTTTGTAATCTAAATTTTGAAATTTTCCTCAGAAAATTCCCGTTTTTCTGCCACAATATAAAAAAAAAACGATACTCATTTGTACATAAAAGAATTTGGCTAAACAATATGGAAATGTAGATTTGATCGCAAACACCGATGAAAAATATATAAATAATTCAGTAAATTCAGGATTATGGATATGAATTTCGAAGAGTGATAAGCCAAGAAAATTTCATCAAGTTTTCGTTCGTAGACACGTTCAGATTCATGGCCTCGTCTAAAGAAAAAGTTAGCTAAAAACCTCAAAAAAGATGATTTCAAGCATACACAATTAATATTATACCAAGATGGACGAATATTGAACGCAATTCTAGATAGACAACCAAATGACAAAGAAGAAAATCTTTAAAATTCCTATCTGGAAAAGGCATTATTTCCTAACGAATTTATCGATAGTATTGAAAAAACTGATTACACAGAAGACCTGAAAAATTCATAGATTTCTATTCACTTTTGAACAGACGAGAAGCATATCTGATAAAGATTATCAACACTATTTGACGGTTTGGAACAAATTAAAGAAGAAAAATCTAGGAAATTACTCTGATCTCTAAAACATCCAAGATGATTTATTGCTTGCTGATATATTCGAAAATTTTCAGAAACATTGTCTTAAAATGTTATATAACCATCGATCCGGCACACTATCTAACATCTCCCAGTCTTGCATGGGACGCTATGTTAAAATTAACGTAGATAGAATTACAGTTAAAGATTGATTATAATATTGTATTTGATGATTGCAAAAAGGTATTCCGCGGAGGGCATTTCTCAATGTAATTAAACGATATGTTAAAGCAAATAACAAATATTTGAAAGATTTTGATAAGCCAAAGCCCGAAAACTATCTGTATTTACGTCGGAAGGCTAACAACCTTTATGGGTATGGCCTAATGCAAAATTTACCATAACACGAAATCAATTGGAATAACCCGAAAACAATATACAACAGCAGAATGGCAAGAAAACAATTTTAGAACTCACTGGGCGACGAAGATTATGGATATATTCTTGAAGTCGATCTAGAATATCCAACAAATTTACACGAACATCACAAGGGATTTACCTCTTGCTCCAGACCATTATAAAAATAAGTTGTGCACCAACTCTATTAGATAAAACTGAATACGTTGTTCATTCGAGAAATTTGAAAGTTCTATCTGGAACAAGGAATGGTGTTAAAACATTGAGAATAGAGTTACTCGCATTCGATCAGAAGCCATTTATGAAAGATTACAATTGATTTTAACACAAACATGAGAACCAAAGCTACAATTGACTTCCGAAAAGGACTTTTACAAGTTAATGAACAACTCTGTTTTTGGAAAATCTATGGAACATGTGCGAAATAGAAGTGATACTAGACTAGGAAATGAAGAATTATCAATGAAACAAGCCAAGAAAAACAAACATTAAATGCTTTAATATCTTTGACGACAACTGTAATAGCGAGTCACATGTACATACAGAAAGTAAAATTTAACAAGCCGATCTACATAGGATTTTTCAGTTCTCGACCTCTCAAAACTGCTAATGTTCGAGTTTTATTACAACAAATTAAAGAACTATGATCCAGAATTGAATCGGTGATACATGGATACAGACAGTTATTTCGTAGAATTGAAACGAGATCCTTTAAAAATTATTAAAGAAAATATAGATGACTTTGATACGAGCGATTCTCCAAAAGATCACGAATGTTTCACTACTAAAAAATAAGAAGGTACTAGGGAAATTCAAAGATGAGTTAAATATCGAAGTTTTAGAAGAATTTTGTGGATTGAGTATCGAAAATGTACACGTACAAATATCTAGACAAAAATCCAGTAAAGATGCAAAGGGATTAAGAGAAGCGTTAGACAAATAAAACAATAAATATCGAAAACATGAAGAAATGTTTGGTTCGAAGATAAAGAAGAATTTAGGGAGAAGACAGTAATCAAAAGCTACAAACAAGAGTTGTACACCCGTTACTAGAAACAAGTTAGCACTGAACGCTAAAGATGATAAGTAGAATTGTCCTAGAAAATAAGATCGATACAGGTACCGTATGGCTATTAAAAATGAAGCAAAATCTGATATATTAGGTGATTTAGATAAACTTGGAAACTTTGACATGTAAATTGGAAAGATGATTTGATTCACTGCCACAAATGCAAGAAAAAAAACGAAAAATATCTGATTCTAAGATAGTTCAAACTCAAAACGGATTGTATAGAATTGCAGCAAAAATGTTCAAAATGTAAGACAAATTAGAGTAAATTTATAAAGGAACCTTATGAAAAACAAGTAAAGAAAAGAATCTAAGAATAAGGAAGAAAATCGAGTTGGTGAAGCTAGCGAAAATTCATGCACCAGTACGAAAAAAGTTTAAAAGAGAAAAATGAAAACTTTAGGAATTGACGAAAATTAAGAGCCAGCAGATTTAGTTATAATGTCCTAAATATACAGATCAAAATGATCGGATTTTATAGTATATGCTTAAATGTTATCTTAGATACTTTTTCTCAAAATATGCTCCGCCTGGTCAAGAGCTATCAAAAGAAAAAACGGCAAAGGATGTTTCAGAAAGCTTTCGAAGATATAGTAAAATATGCCAATCAACGGATCAATCACAAACCTCCAAAACCTACTTCATAACCAGATAAGGGTTTAGAGTTTAAAAATTAAAGAATTTAATGATGTTTGTGAGAAAAAACGACATCAAGACTTTATTCATACTGACAAACGAAAGAGAAATCAAGTATTGTAGAGAGATATAAACCAGAACTCAAAATGAGAGAATAGATAAGTAATTTATTTTGAAGATTAATAAAAACTTTACAATGGATCGATATTCTTCAAAAAATCAGTAAACAATTATAACGATACAGTTCACAGCACAATCAAAATGAAGCCCCAACAGTCGTAGATAAAGATGCAGAAAAGGAGTTATTAGAGGACGAGTTTGTTTCAAGTATGTTCCACCTGAAGATTCACAACGAAAATCTTAATATTTAAAGTCAATGAACATGTAAGAATTGGTTAGTAAAAAAAACAAACATTTTCGGACACAAATATAAGAACAAATTGGTCATAGAGAAAATCTTTGTGATTTATCAAATTTAATAACACATGATCCTGTAATGCTTATAGTATAAAAGATTTAAAAGATAATGAAGAAATAAGTGGAAAGTTTTTACGAATGGAATTGAGAAAGTCAAAGCTATAATTTTAATGTATATAAATGGAGGGCTCAAAAGAAATGTTCAATGTGCAAGGAAATAAAAGGTTTTGAAGCAATTTTATTATAAAATAGAACATAAAAAAGACGGATTTGGACATTATTGTAAAAGATTGTCAATAATAAAATACTCCGAAAAGAAATTATACGATAAAACTAGAAAAATTAACTCTAGAGGAGAAAGAATGTTCACTTTTTGTAAAAGAAGTTAAGAATGTTTATGAATTTAACAAAGTGGACAATTACTAGTAGAGATAAAAAAACATACACATGTGTAAAGCATTGTACTATAAGAATTCAACAAGAAAGTCAAAAGAAACCGACTTCTTTGCGATATGTGGACGAATCTCATTCAATGGATTTAACCTTATCTTCAAAAACATTTACAGACAAATATATTCATAATTCGAGAGTTTAACATTTTCATGCCTGTAATAATTTTTTCTATAGTAAATGGGAGTCTCAAGAGAAAAAAAACGAAATGTACAAAGTGTCAAGAATTTTATAAGGAAGAGAATAGAAAAAAAGGACTGTTATTATAAGGTTCATGATTACAAATGGACAAATTAACTTTAGAAGAAAAAAAGTGTTACTTTTGTAAAGAAATTAAAAACAGTTTTACTGAATTTAATAACTGGCAGTATAGTAAAGATAGAAAAGATGCTTTTTGCAAAGATTGTAGCTTAAAAAAAATTTTCAGCGAAAGTTATGAAAACGAAATCGGCCTTGTGAATATGAAAAAAATTCTATATTGGTTACCTAGTTATGAACTAAAACTATTTACAAACAAAATATAATATATCGAGAGTTTTTAGTAAAATTTAGAAACATTTTCATTGTGTAATTTAGATATTCTATTAAATCAGTCGAGATTCAGTCATATTTGTAGTAAAATGTATTTCCTGTTGTATAAAATATTCAGCAAAGATTCTTTCATTTGGTTATACAGATTGATAGAATTTTGGCTTCGTAATCAATGAACAAAATCTCTAATTCAGGATAATTATGTATTTTTTTAAGATGTTTTAATCGGTTTGGTTATTTCTCGTGTTCTGAGCTCTGATAACGTAATAAGGCCATTCCCACATGGTGATTTCTTCTTAATTAACACAAAAACATGGTGTTTTTTTCTTATAAAAATCTTTACAAACAAGATCTGGTTTCATTAAGTCAATTTTTGACACTTTGTTTTATGCAAATTAATTTTTCCGTTTTGATTTCATCTTTAATTTGCAAGTGTTATTTAAACTTCATCACTCTTAAATAATTCTATTAATCTTGTTTTCCAGTTTGTACTCACCAAATTTTCTAATGGAGGGTAAAAACCTCTTTTTGTAACCCACTTTGAAAGGTTTTTTGAGCTTCTAATTTATATAGATCTTCAGTAAGTTAAAGAATTAAAAATCCAGATTTCATTAATGAAAATAGTGTCAGGGATGAAGATTTTGAAAGGGTCTATGGCATAGACCTCTTGTTAAATTTATATATTTAAAGCCTATTTTCTCGTCATTATCAATATTATTTTATGATAGACTCTTGTCCTAAGGTATTTTCCATATTGTAAAATTTTCTGCAACATTTTTAGCCTTAAACCAGGATCACCATTGTCTTTCGTCTAACAAATACGTTAAGATATTCGTGTTATTCGAATGTAAGTTGATTATTTCTTTAGATCTATGACTGACTCACATTTAGATAGAAAATAAATTTTAACAAGCAATTTATTTATTTTGAGTTTAAAGGTCGAAAATAGTGTCTGGATGTAATTTTTTGTAAGAGTCGCGATTCGATACCCTGTCGTCAGAATCCTATGTTTTTCAAAGCGTTTTTTTCTGTTATTTTTCTTTAACTATGATCTATGATAGCTTGTCTCGTATTTTTAAAATTCCCAATATTTTCCTGCAACATTCTTTAGCCTTAAACCAAATTTCATTATTTTTCGTCAACAATCGTGCAAAATGTCTTTATTTATTGAATGTAAGTTGATTATTGAGTAGACTCCCACAAAACAGACTCCATTTAGGATAGAAAAATAAATTTAACAAGCTATTATTTGAGTGTAAAGGTTGAAAACAGTGTTTTCTTGAAAGTTTTGAAGGTAAGCTATTCAATAGCTCCCTTCCATGATTCATGTCCGTTGCTTCAACAATCTTAAGTAAATTGTAGTTTTTACTCTCATTTTTCAATAAATTTAAACCTTCAGAGTCTTGAACAGTTAAGGACGATTTTTTGAATTCCTTTTTCATATTTTTTCTAATAGGAATATAAATCGGATTTTCATTCGGTTTTTCACTGATTTTTTGAGTCCATAAGCAACAATTTGGGAAAAATGTGTACAAAATTTCAGATTCTTTGTGGTAAGATGTTCACGGTATGATTTTCAAAACTAGGTTCAACGAGATTACAATTGGTTTTTACATTCAATTACATCGGAACGGTCTAAATTTTGGCTGTTTTAATTTCCTAAATATACCTGATTTGGCTCAAGTAGGGTGTTTCTTGAACAAACCCTAAGTAAATCTACTATAATTGCTGAAAAACATTTATTTCTTACTGGTGATTTTATTTGAATTTTATTAGAGAGATAAATGTTTTTGCATTTCAAAACTTGTTTTCGTCAAAGTTTAAAAGATTTATCTGATTGTTTGAATGTTTTCAGATAATTTTTAAGGGAATTTTTTTATTTTGATCGAAAGTATAATATCCTTTGTTTAAACCATAATATTTTGGTTATGTTCTTCTCACTAAATCCTATACAATAAGGAGAACATTTCACATAATATTTTATTAACAAAATTGTCAGAATAAAAACCGCTTAAACCGATGAAATAATATGATCCTGCCTATAATGCTCTAAATGAATAGGATGTTCCAAGTTTAAAAAATAATTGAGAGCTTTCTGAAGTAAACTTGAACAGCTTCATTTTCGCTATTTAAATGGAGAAATTTTTTTAAAGCAAAAAAGATCAGATAAAACTTCAAAAAAAGTTTGAAGAAAATAAGGAAAGATCAACCAATCAGGATTGTTAATTGTTGGTTCAAGTGGATGTGGAAAAACAACTTTATTAGTGAAAATTTTATCTACCAATAGGTGGATTACTTATTCCAATTTGTATGTTTTTAGTTAATCTTTAGAACAAGTCGCCTATAAAATACTTACAAAGACAAAGATTTTGAAAAAACTATTGAGAAAACACTTAAACAAAAATATATCACATTGTGTATAATGCTTATGAGGACATAGTTCCGTTTAAGCAAATGTAAACCCAATTCGTTTATCCGTTTTGATGATTGTATTTTGGTGTGGAAAATACAGGACGTTATTAAGGGAATATTTCGTAATGTCTTCCGTTACAAAAACATAATCTGGTATCTTTCTTTCCCAATGCTTTTCAAAGGGTTGATAAACAAAGTTATTAGAATTAATTGGAATTTAGTTGTGTGTTTTTATGCAAGACGATCACTATTCGAGAATGATTTACAACAATTATATGGTGGGGATACTGATATCGGGTTTTTTAACACACTTTAATGAATTGTGTGATTAAAATTTGGAAAGAAGACTACGGTTTTTTAACTATTAATCTAAACTTATAGAAGCCTAAAAATGTAAAATATTTGAACTAAATTTTTCAACAATAATTGCTGTTCAGTGGTCTGACAAATCTACTTGATAAAATTATTGTTACAATTTTTTTTTACTTTATCTTTACTTTTTAGTTACATTATGAAAATAACAGAAAAAAACGGATAAATCTGTTCAAAGTTCCACGTTCACGTTCATGTTTCTCGTTTCGTGTTTTCGTTATCAAGTTCGTGTTAAACGTTCATGTTTTACGTTTCGTGTTCACGTTTTTTACGGTCCACGTTCACGTTTTACGTTTTCGTGTTCACGTTATTACGTTCCACGTTCTCGTTTTTTACGTTCCACGTACACGTTTTTACGTTCCACGTTCACGTTTCAAAAATTTTTCTACTTAAATGGTGAAACGGTAACTTCTGTACGAAGGCGAATAAAAAACTTGATCAAATCGAAAAAGAAATTAATCAAAGAATTTAAAGAAACAGATTCGAATTGATGAACACAAAAGAACAAGAATTTATTCAAAAAATCAATCAACCTGTAACTTCTGCAATAAAAAACGGTGAGGGCAAAATTGAAAATGTTTTAAGTGATAATCAAAATTTGATGACATCTCTGGGTCCAGTTGTACGGACAATTTGACGATATTTCAATTCCCAGTTCTGAAGAGTTTGAATTGCCAAAATTACCATCTTCAAACACCATTTAGACCTCGAATAATTGAAGACTATTATCTATAGTTGAACAAATAAGTCCTTGGGCAACAAAGGATATAATAAGCTGGTTGGAATATTGGTAAAAAATTTCTTCCTAGAGTCAAAGGATGATAAATCTTGGTTTGTATTGGGACAGAAAAAAGAAAAGTTTTATGATTGGCAAATTTGACCGTGAATTTTGAGCATTAATTATATCATTATTAATGGAAAAAAACGTATAAAAAAACCTCATAAGGTTAATGGAGATTATTTAACACACTTATGCGACGCTCCAAAAGATTATATTTATATTCTAGAAGAACGATTTGCAAACAAGTATACAGAAATTTTATAAGGGAATCTGACTCAATTTACAACAAGATATGTAAGTATAATAGATTGCCATGTGACTACGTGATAGCATTCAATAAGTTGCCAATAGTGTGTAGAGGTAAACACACTCCTAATCATCCCCTATAAACTTATTTAATTGAAAACCAATTTGGTGAAGATAAACGTTATAATCGTCGTTCATCTCGCCACGATATACGTGAGTTCAAAAGAGTAAATATCAATGATAATGAGATTGACTCTACAGATCTATTGATAGTATCTGTATCTTATGCATACGCGTTAGTCACTCGTGAATTTGGACGCATAAACTCGGAAAAGGTAAAAATTCTTAATCCAAGTCATATTCATTTATCGTTCAAGGACAAGAGCTTATGAGCAGCATAATTCTCTTAATTGACTCCACATGCAATAAATATGAAGGATTCTAATTCCATCGCAAATACAAATTTTAGTTAATTCACATCGTCTTGAACGGAAGACATCACAACTAATACACCACAAGCAACAGAATGAAAGACCCATCACGCACATCTCAAACCAGTGTAAAGCCCCCTCGTCCCCTCTCCTGTAAACAACCCCCCCCCCACCCCCATCACGCCCCCCACCCCCTACCCGATCCCCAGGCCTATGCCCCGCCCCTCCCGTCTCCCCCCCCCTCTCCCCCCCCCCTCGCACCTCAAAAACTTGAACGAAATGATTGTGAAAAAACATGCATGGCGAATTAAAATATTTTTAAAACGAATTTTGACGACAATAAGTTAATCTTTGATTTGAGGGTAGTGGACTTTTGAATGATTTTTTTCACAATTTACCTTATGAATTACAACGTACCAACTTATCAGTATCTGGGGCCTGGCACAAAAACTCGAATAAAAGACTAAAAAGTGGAGGATCACCTTGTATAAAATATATTAGATCAAGCTGCTATGGAACACGATATTTTTTATGCACATAACATAGAGACACAAACTTCCAGACATATTAGCAGAGTAAAGTTTTCAAGCTTAAGCAATGGATAGTTTTTGTATCATAAGATGATAGTTTAGGTGAAAGATTTGTTGCGCTTTCCAACAGCTGGAGCAATGTTTGTGAATAGAGAAAAATAGGAATGGGGAAATCGAACGTGAACTTGAAATTTTATTAATATATAAATGGAGGCTGATATGTAAATTTCAGCAAATGATCAGAAAGAAAAAATAAAATCCGCTTTTTAAAGAAAAAATACCGTTAGTATTCAATTTAAAAATAGATCAACTAAAAAATGGCCGAAGATAAGAAATTTTTAAACAAATAGGACAATAACAATAAACTCGAAAAAATCATAACAAGATGAAAACAATAAAGGAACCAGAATAGGAATTTTCTTATAATCAGTTTTGAAAGAACTTAAAAATGGTGGACTTTTGAAAGATTTATTAGATTTTGGCGAGGAAAATATTCCATTTGTTAAAATGGTCGTTCCTTTATGTTCGTAAAGCTGCTAAATATACGTTTAAAAAGGATTGTGATTTCATAATTGTTCGAAACATTTTAAATTGGTTAGATAACGTGTTGGAAGATGTTACAGGATCTGGATTAGATGAAAAAAAACTTTGAATTACGTGAAATCAAACATTAAAAAAATTTTGAAATCAAACAACTTTTAATTTCGGGGAATTGGAAGAAAATCTTGCAAAAATATTTTAATCATTTTAGAGGAATCTTCATGAGAGACTACATTACCTGAAAAAAGTTAAGAAAATATGAATGTGGAATTGTGAATTTACGACTCGATAATGGGAAGTGGAAAAACAGCATTGGGATTTGTTATTATAAAAATGATAAGAATGAATGTTAATTTTGTTAATTCGTATATGGAAGAAATGAGGACAAAACCACATATAGGAATTGATTAAAGTATATTGAAAAAAATTCAAGCGTCTACTACAATGATTCTCAGATTCACGGACTTTAAAGATCCCCTATTTGTGTGTCATTTATGTGTTTTTTGATTTGAATGAACTGAGTGTATGGCAAAGATTTTAAAAGAAAGTTTAGTTAAACAAAGTATTTACTTAATAAATATGGATTTACAACATATTTTTTGACGTATTTGGAACACAAAATATTCAAAATGTAGATATTAGTTTGAATTGTGATAGTTTGAGAAATGAGTTTGATAACAAGTTAGAAAATTTATTACAAAACCTTCCAGATTCAAGGATCATGTTTTGCTGTTCGAGAGATTGAAGATTTTAAAGCAGAATATGATAACAAACTTGCAAAATTTCATGAGTTCAAATGAATGTTGCTGATAAAAATAAAAACATTGAAAAAAGAAATTTGAAGGATGGTGTCAAAAAAATATTTACCAATTTAATGTCTCATATCGAAAAAGCTGATAAAAAGTACTGAATCGCTCAAAAGTTGAAAATAATTATGTTAGATTGGCGCTAAATAAAAAAAGAATTGTCGGTGTTCGTCCTGGTATTGACAAACATGATGTTGTTGTTAAGAAACAAATTTTAAAACACTCTAAAATTATCAGAAAACAATCGATATTGTTGATTTACATGATCAGAATGACTTAAAAAAATGCCTTAGAATTGTAATGGAAAAAGTATTAGCTGTGTCAGTAAAGGAATTAATCTTTTGATGTTGTTGTAATGATTCAATTAGAAGATCCTATTACGCTAAATGTTTAATGAACTAAAACAAAATTAGGAGAATCATAAAACAGCATGGTAAAAGAATATGTATTTTAATATTATATGTATTATGTTATTATCACACAATTTCACTGCAGCATTACGAGTCGATCGATTATTTATTGTAGTTCTATTAGGGACGAGGTATAAAGAACCACTGGTAACCTCCGCGTGAATTTACCGTTGGGAAATCAACATTCATTTTATCCTTTACTGTTTTCATGGGTCCATTAAATCCGTTTGATTACATACTACAATAGGATTATAACTGTAAAATATAAACATACATGGATTACAAGAAGGGTTTTTGTGATGTAAACAGTTATTGTCCCACTATGGGATCGACATAGTTTAATACAATTAAAGTCAATACACAGAATTCTCAATAAAAGGATCATAGAAATGTCTACACCTTGTACTGCAATTACTTACAACGAGGGATGCAAATTTGTACTTAGCCGTGATGTACACTCACCCACGTCTTCCTAATTCACAAATACAACAGACACGTTTTTTTAAAAAGGGGGGGAAAAAAAAAAATTTTAAAAACCCCCAAAAAATTTTTTAATTTTTTTTAAATTTTTAAAAATTTTTAAAAACTTTTTTTTAAAAAAATTTAAGGGGAAAAAAAAAAACCCCGGGGGGGGGGGGGTTTTTTTTTTAAAAATTTTTCCAATTTTGGGAAATTTTGAAAAAAAAAAAAACCCCCCCCAAAAAAAAAATTTTTGGGGAAAAAAATTGCGGGGGCCCCCCGGGGAAAATTTTTTTTTGGGGCCCCTTTTAAAATTTTTTCAAAAAAAATTTTTGTTTTTTAAAAAATTTTTGGGGTTAAAAGTTTTTTATAAAAAAAGGTTTTGGGGTCGGGGGGAAAATTTTGGGGGGGAAAAATTTTTTAAAAAAAAAAAAAAATTTTTCAAAAAAAAAAATTTAAAAAAATTTTTGGGGGAATTTTTTTTTTAAAAAAATTTTTTAAAAAAAAATTTTTCCCCCCAAAACCTTTTTTTAAAATTTTTAAAAAAAAAAAAAGGTTTTTTTTTAAAAAAACCCCAAAATTTTTTTTTTTTTTTTTTTTTTTTAAAATTAGTTTTTAAAAAAAAAATTTTTTAAAAAATTTTTTTTAAAAAAATTTTTTTTAAACTTTAAATCTTTTTTTTTTTAAAAAAAAAAAAGGAAAAAAAAAAAAAATTTTTAAAAAACCCAAAAAGGGGAAAGGGGGTTTTTGGGGGGGTTTTTAAAAAATTTTTTTAAAAAACCCTTTTTAAAAAAATTTTTTTTTTTTTTAAAAATTTAGGTTTTTTTTTTTTTTTGGGGAAAGTTTTTTTTTTTTTAAAAAAAATTTTTTTAAAATTTTTCCCCGGGGGGTTTATTTCCCGGGAAAAAAAAAAAAAAATTTACCCTTTTTTTTTTTCCCCAAGAAAAAAAAATTTTTTTTGGGAAAAAAAAAATTTATTCCCCTTCCCTTTGGGGAAACCCCTTTTTTTTTTTAATTAAAAAAAAAAAAAAAAGGGGGGGGTTTTTTTTTTTTTTTTTTAAAAAAAAAATTTTTTTTTGGGTTTTAAAAAAAATTTTTTTTTAAATTTGGGGAAAAAATTTTTTTAAAAAAAAATTTTTTTTGGGAAAAAAGGGGGGGGGGAAAAAAAAATTTTTAAACCCTTTTTTAAAAGGGAAAAAACCCCTTTTTTTTTTAAAGGTTTTCCTTTTAAATTTTTAAAAACCCCCCCCCCAAAAAAATTTTTTTTTGGGGGAAAATTTTTTTTTTTTAAAAACCCCCCAAATTTTTTAAAGGGGAAAACCTTGGGGGGGTTTTTTTGGGCCCCAAAAATTTTTTTTTGGTTTTTTTATTAAAATTTTTTTTTTTAAAAAAAATTTAAAAAATTTTTTAAAATTTTTTTGGGGGTTTTTTAAAAAAGGGGGAAAAAAATTTTTAAAAAAACCCAAAAAACCAAATTTTTTTTTAAAAAAAATTTTTTTTAAAAAAAAAAATTTTAAAATTTTTTGGGGGGTTTAAATTTGTTTTTAAAAAAAAAAAAAGGGTTTTTTGGGGGGATTTTTTTTTTAAAAAAAAAAAAAGGGAAGGGAAATTTGGGGGTTTTAAAAAATGGGGTTTTTAAAAAAACCAAAGGGGGGGGGGGTTTTTTGGGGGGAAAAAATTTTTTGGGGGGAAAAAATTTTTTTCCCAAAAATTTTTTTAAAAAAAAAAAATTTTTTAAAAGGTTTTTTTAAAAAATTAATTTTTTCCCCTTTTTTTTTTTTTTTTTTAAAAAAAAAAAAATTTTTATTTAAACCCCCAAAATTTTAAAGGGGGCCCCCGGGGGAAAACCCAAAAAAAAATTTTTTTCCCCCCCCCAAAAATTTAAAAAAAAAAAAATTTTAATTTTTTTAAAAAATTTTAAAAAAAATTTTTTTTTTAAATTTTAAATTTAAAAAAAAAAAATTTTTTTTTTAAAAAAAATTTTTTTTTTTAAAAAAAGGGTTTAAAAATTTTTTTTGGGGGGTTTTTTTTTTTTTTTTAAAGGGGGCCCCAAAAAATTCAAAAAAAAATTTTGTTTTAGTTCCCGGGAAAAAATTTTTAAATTTGGGGGGGTTTTTTTTTAAAAATTTTAAAATTTTGGAAAAATTAAAAAACCCAAAAAACCTTATTTTTTTTTTGGTTTGAATTTTTCCCAAAATTTTTAAAAAAATTTTCCTTAAAACCCCCAAAAAAAAAAAAAAAAAATTTTTAAAAAAAATTTTTAAAAATTTTTTAAAAGGGGAAAAAAAAATTTTAAAAAAAATTTTAAAAATTTTAAAAATTTTTTTTTAAAATTTTAAAAAAAGGGTTTTTTTTTTTTTTAAAAAAAAAAAATTTTTTTTTTTTTTAATTCCAAAAAATTTTTTTTAAACTTTAAAAAAAAATTTTTTTAAAAAATTTTTTAAAAAAATTTTTAAAATTTTTTGGGAAATTTTTTTTTCCCCAAAAAAAAAAAGGGGGGGAAAAAAAACCCAAAAAAAAAAAATTTTTTATTTTTTAAAAAATTTTTTTTTTGGGGGGGGGGTAAAGGAAAAAAAAATTTTTTTTGGGGGGTTTTGGGTTCCCAAAATTAAAAAATTTTTTTGGTTTTCCCCCCCAAAATTTTTTTTTTTTTCCCCCCTTTTTTTTTGGGGGAGAAAAAAAAATTTTTAAATTTTTAATTTTTTTAAAATTTTAAAAAAAAAAATTTTTTTTTTTTTAAATAAAATTTTTTTTTTTTTAAAAAATTTTAAATTTTCCCAAAAATTTTTTTTAAATTTTAAAAAATTTTAAAAAAAAAAATTTTAAAAAAAAAAAAAAAAAAAAATTTTTTTTTTTTTTTTAAAAAAAAATTTTTTTTTTTTTTTTAAAATTTTTTTAAAAACCCCAAAGGGTTTAAAAAAAAATTTTTTTTTAAAAATTTTGGTTAAAATTTTTTAAAAGGGGTTTTTTTAAAATTTTAAAAACGGGTTTTTTTGGGGGGGCCCCCCCTTTTTTTTTAAAAAATTTTTTTTTTTCCCTTTCCCCGGGGGGTTTTAAAAAATTTTTTTTTTAAAAATTTAAAATTTTTTTTTTAAAAAATAAAAAATTTTAAAAAGGAAAAAATTTTTTTCCAAAAAAAAATTTTTAAAAAAAATTTTTTGGGGAAAAATTTTTCCCCCAAAAATTTTTTTAAAAAAATTTTTTTTTTTTTTTTTTAAAAAAAATTTTAAAAAAAATTTTTTTTTTTTTTTTTTTTTTTTTTTTTTTCCCCCCCAAAAAAAAAAATTTTTTTTAAAAATTGGGGGTTTTTGGTTTTTTTTTTTTCCTTTTTTTTTTTTTTGGGTTTTTTTGGGGTTTTTTTTTTTATTTTTTGGTTGAAAAATTTAAAAAAAACCCCCCTTTTTGGGTTTAACCTTTGGGGCCTTTTTTTTTTTAAAAAATTTTTTTTTTTTTTAAAATTTTTTTAAAATTTCCTTTTTAAATTTTTTTTAAAATTTAAAAAAAATTTTTTTGGGGGGGGGGGTTTTGGGGGGGGGGAAAAGGGTTTTTTTTTAAAAAAAAAATTTTTGGGTTTTTTTTTTTTTTCCCCCCCCCCCCGGGGTTTTTTCCCCCCCCCCCCCCTTTTTTTTTTTTTTTTTTTTTTTTTTTTCCCCAAAAAAAAATTTTTTTTTTAAAAAAAAAGGGGAAAAACCCCTTTTTTAAAAAAACCCCCCCCCCCCCCCAAAAAAAAAACCCCCCCCCCCCTTAACCCTTTTTTTTTAAAAAAAAAAAAAATTTTTTTAAAAAAAGGAACTTTTTTTGGGTTTTTTTTTGGGGTTTTTAAAAAAAAAAAATTTTTTTTTTAAAAAAAAAAAATTTTTTTTAAAAAAAAATTTTTTTTTTTAAATTTTTTTTTTGGGGGTTTTTTTTTTTTTAAAAAACAAAAAATTTTTTAAATAATTTTTTTTTTTCCTTTTTTTAAATTTTTTTTCTTTTTAAAAATTTAAAAATTTTTTTTTAAATTTTTAAAAACCCCTTTTAAAAAAGGGCCCCCAAAAAAAAAAGGGGGGGTTTTTTTAAAAAAAAAAGGTCCCTTCCCAAAATTTTTTTTAATTTTAAAATTTTTTTTTAAAATTTTTACCTTTTTTTTTTGGGGGTTTTTTTTGGGGAAAAAAAATTTTTTAAAAAAAAACCCCCCAAAATTTATTTTAAGGGGGGTTTTTTAAAAAAAAAACCCCCCCCCGGGGGGGTTTTAAAAAATGAAACCAAAATTTTTTAAAAATTTTTTTTAAAAAAAAATTTTTTTAAAAAGGTTAATTTTTGTTTTTTTTTAAATTTTTTTTTAAAAAGGAAAAATTTTTTTAAAAAATTTTTTTTTAAAAAAAAATTTTTTTTTTTAAAAAAAATTTTTTTTTTTTTTTGGGAAAAATTTTTTTTTTTTTTTTTTAAAAAAAAAGAAAAAAATTTAATTTTTTTTTTTTTTTTTTTTAAAAAAAAAAAAAATTTTTTTTTAAAAAAAAAAGGGCCCAAAAAAAGGGAAATAAAAACCCCCTTTTTTTCCCAAACTTTGGGAAGGGGGAAAAAAAAAAAATTGGGTTTTTTTCCCCGGGGAAAAGGGGGGGGGGGGGGGGGGGTTTTTTTTTAAAAAAATTTTTTTGGGGAGGGGCCAAAAAAACCAAAAAAAAAAAAAAGGGTGGGGGGGGAAAACCCAAAAAAAATTTGAATTTTGGGGTCCCCCGGGGGGGGGGGGGAAAATTTTTTAAAAAAACTGGGGGAAACCAAAAAAAAAAACCCCCAAAAAAAAATTTTTTTTAAAAAATTTAAATTTTTTTTTTTTAAAAAACCGGGGGGGTTTTTTCCCGGTGCCTTTAAATTTTTAAAAGGGGCCGGGGGCCCCCCCAAAAAAAAAAAAAATTTTTTAAAAAAAGGGTTCCCCCCAAAAAAAAAAAATTTGTTTTTTCCCCCAAAGGGGGGGGTTTGGGTTTTAATCCTTAAAAAAACCCCCAAAAAGGGGGCCCGGGGGGAAAAACCTTAAAAAATTTTTTTTCCCAAAAAAAAGGGGGGCCCAAAAATTTTTTTAAAAGGGGAAAAAGGGGGTTTTTCCGGGGGGGAAGGGAAAAAGGGGGGGGGTTTCGGGGAAAAACCCCCGGGGGTTTGCCCAAAATTAAAAAACCCAAAATTTTTTAAAAAAACCCCCCCCAAAAAAAAAAAAACCCTTTTTTGGGGGGTTTCCCCAAAAAAAAATTTTTTTTTAACCCAACCCCTTGGTGACCCTTTTTAAAAAAAAAAAAATTTTTGGGGGTTTTCAAAAAAAAAAAGGGGGGGGCCTTTAAAAACGGGGGGTTTTTTTTTTAAAAAAAAAAGGGGGGTTTTTTTTTTGGGGGGAAAAACCCAACCCTTTTTCCCCCAAAAAAAAAAAAAAATTTTAAAAAAAAAAAAGGGGGGCCCTTTAAAACAATGGTTTTGGGGTTTTTGGGGGGGGGCCCGGGGGGTTTTTTTTGGGGGAAAACCCTTTGGGGGGGGTTTTTTTTTCCCTTTTTTTTTTTGGTTTTTTTTTTTTAAAAAAATTTTTTTTTTTTTTTTTTAAAAAAAAAAAATTTTTTTTTTAAAAAAATTTTTTAAAAATTTTTTTTTATTTTAAAAAATTTAAAAATTTTTTTTTTAAAAATTTTTTAAAAAATTTTTTTTTTAAAAAATTTCCAAAAAAAAATTTTTTTATAAAAAATTTTTTTAAAAAAAAGGTTTTTTAAAAATTTTTAAAAAAAATTTTTAAAAATTAAATTTTAAAAAAAAAAAACAAAAAAAAGGGTTTTTAAAATTTTTTTTTTTTTAAAAATTTTTTAAACCAAATTTTTAAAAAAATTTTTTTTAAAATTTTTTTCCCCCTTTTTTTTTTTTGGGGGGAAAAAACCCTTTTTCCTTTAAAAAAAACCTTTCCAAAAAAAAAAAAAATTTTGGATTTTTTTAAAAAAATTTTTAAACCCCCCGGGGCTTTTTTAAAAAAAAAACCCCCTTTTTTTAAATTTTTAAAAAAAAAATTTTTAAAAAAAAAAATTTTTTTTTTAAAAAAATTTTTTTCCCCTTTTTTTTAAAAAAAAAAAGGGGAATTATTTTTTTTTTTTAAATTAAATTTTTTTTTTTTTTAAAAAATTTTTTTTGGGAAAATTTTTTTTTGGGTTTTCCCCCCAAAAAAAAATTTTTTTTTTTATAAAAAATTTTTGGGGGTTTTATGGCCCTTTTTAAAAATTTTTTTTTCCCAAAAGGGAAAATTTTTTAAAAAATTTTAAAAATTTATTTTTTAAAAATTTTTTTTTTTTTTTTGGGGGGGTTTTTTTTTGGTTTTTTAAAAAGGGTTTTTTAAATAATTTTTTAAAAATTTTAAAATTTTTCCCCCTTTTTAAAATTTTTAAAAAACCCCTTTAAAAAAAAGGGTTGGCCCTTGGGGGGTAAAGGGGGGGTTTGGGGGTTTTTTTTTTTTTTCCCAAAAAAATTTTTAAAAGGAAAAAAAAAGGGGGGGGGGTTTAAGGGGGGGAAAACCCGGTGAAAAAGGGGGGGGAAAAAAAAAAAATTTTTCCCCCAAAAAAAAATTTTTTTTTAATTTCCAAATTTTTTTTTTTTCAATTTTTTAAATTTTTTTTTAAAAATTAAAAAAATTTTAAGGGAAAATTAAAAAAAAAAAATTAATTTTTTTTTTAAAAAAAAATTTTTTTTTTTTTAAAAAAAAAATTTTTTTTTTTTTTCTTTTGAAAAAATTTTTTTTAAAAAAAAAAGGGAAATTTCCCATTAAAAAAGGGAAAAATTTAAAATTTTTTTAAAAAAAAAAAAAATTTTTTTAAACAATAACCCCCAAAATTTTTAAAAAGGTTTAAAAAAAAAAAAAAAAATTTTTTAAAAAAAAAAACTTAAAAAAATTTTTTTTTTTTAAAAAAAAAAAAATTTTTTTTGGGGTTTGGGGGGCCCTTTTGGGAAATTTTTTAAAATTTTCCCCCCGGGAAAAAAAAACCCCCCTTTTAAAAATTTTTAAAATTTTTTTTAAAAATTTTTTTAAAAAAATTTTAATTAATTTTTTTTTTTTAAAAAAATTTTATTT